>NW_010307078.1:0-14703 GCF_000700745.2 Antrostomus carolinensis | reverse complement strand
CCTGCCTCCCCAGAGCATCCTGCACAGCAGCCTGCCCAGCCCGCGGAGGAGAAGAGGGGTCCTTCCCATCGCCGTTCCATCCAGCCAGATGGACAGTGGCCTCCAGCATCGCCGGGTGGTACCTCGGAGCCAGAGCGGCTCTGCAGCCACCTGAGCTTCTCCCGGTGTCCCACCTCGGTTGGTGATAACTTGGTGTTGCTGGAGCCCATCTTCTTCCCGGTGCCCGAAGGTGGGACATGATGGGTGTGTGAGGGGAGAAAGGAGCCGCCAGCTCTTGCTATTCTGGGCAGCCCCCATCTCTGTGCAGCTTGAGGCTTGATCCTGCCCCCGTCACTGTTGGGGGGCTGGTGCTGGGCTGAGGAAAGCGTTAGGGCAACGGGAGTAAATGGAGTTACCAGTGAGGAGGGAAGGGGTAAAGGGTGGGCTGGAGGGCTCTGCTTTCAGCTGGAGCTCTGGCTGGCCGTAGTGTTGAGTGATGGTGTTGGGAGATGAAAACACTGATGGTCTTTGAAGCTGAGACCCCAGTTTACTTATAGGTGAAGTAGACAAAACTCTACTGGAGCCCATGGATGGAGCCTTGTCCAGTTTTTTCACCAGAAGACTCTGCTTTGCTCTACACTTCTACTTTATGTTGAGACGTGTGTAAATGCTATAGCACTGATTCTTCCCTTTTTTATATTTATTTTTTCCCCTTGCCTGGAAGATGTTGGGTTTGTTAAGTGTGTTGAGCTTCCCCTAATGTGGAAAGGATATATTCTGCTGTTCTGGTAGCTTTAGCAGTCTGAACAAGTGGATTAATCAACCTGTTTTATTTGGCTTGAAATATAATCAGCTGAAGATCTGGAGTCTCTTGTTTTCAGACTTCAATTCCCTTTTTTCCATTGAGGTTTATGTCTTTACTTTCTCCAGAAGAGACAGAATGGTTTAAGATCAGGAATTGCTGATAAAGATAGGAGGGGTTGAGTTTTCTTAAAGCAAAAGCAATTTTCTCTATCGTGCCACGATCAGACCTCGTCAGCTCAGCGACTCACCTGCCATGAGCGGCGCGGTGTCGAACAGGGGTCACATGTACCTGCCGTGAGTTGTGTTGAGCAGATATTTCCCTGTCTGACCTTGTGTGTTGTGTTTATTTCCATCATCAGAGGCATCACTTCTCCCACCCCAGGCCCTGATGGTTTTGTCGAGAGCATCCTTCTTGTATGAGCCATGTCAAGTGTCATGCGAAGGTGTTACAAGGCTGAGGTGACTGGTTTAACAGTTGCTTCAGGATGCTCTCTCAGATGTCCATGTATGATTTTTTTACAGTGAGGGTGGTGAGACACTGGCCCAGGTTGCCCAAAGAGGTGGCAGAAGCCCTATCCCTGGAAACATTCAAGGTCAGGTTGGATGGGACTCTGAGCAACCTGATCTGCTTGAAGATGTGGGGAGTTGGACTAGATGGCCTTGAAAAGTCCCTTCCAACCCCAACCATTCTATGATATGATGCTCATGCAATGTCCTTTAACATCTGCTGCTGTAGGAGGTGTTGGGGCTGCCAGTTGGGAGGTTTTGTCTCTAATCCCAGTACTGCCACAGATCGCCCTGTGGGCTGCCCTTGCCTCGCTGTGTTTCACATCTCACTTGTGAAACAGGAACGCTGCTGACGATAACTCTTCCCCACCATCCCTGGGTGTGCTGAGTTTTTATTGTGGAGGCCAGCATCACCCTTTGAAGTCTTAAAGTGCTAATTATTAATGACTACAGCCTCTCAATCTCAACATTGTGCTCTGGTGCCTTTATGCTGGGGTGATGGGAACACATGGGCAGATTATGTCTTCTCAAACAGGCTAATTTGTAGTTTGTTAGCGTGGCAGGTTGAGATTAACCCTGGCTGATGGGGGGTTGCTGGCGTGCTTGTGGGTTGGGTGGGTTTTGGGGCACCTGGGGGAGGATGAGGCTGGGCTAAGAAGCGTTCCCCCTCGCGTGTTGTGGGAGTGGGGGTGGTACAGCTGTGGCCTGCACAAGATCTGGTCTCTGTGGGTTTTCTGGGGGCTTTTCCCTGCTGACCCCATCTGCCAGGTTTTGCTGGAGCTCTGTGCAGAGGTTTGCTCTCAAAGGGCATTAAGCACCCAAGGCGCAGTAAAGCCAGTGGGCACCGTGGGTTCAGCTGAAACCCTCCTTTTGCTTTAATTCAAGCATGTTTCCAATGTTACTTTTCCAGTTCAATAGGGAATTAATGCATTATATGCTTTATTGCATTAAACAAATGGGCCTTTTCTCATGCACATTATTAGGAAGGCTTTGTTTAATGCTGGTGGCGTTCTTACTGATAAGAAATTGGCGTGAGAGTTCTCACATTCAGTATTTGTTCAGTGCTACTGAAATTTAAATTACAACTTCAATACATTTTTCTTATTCTCATTTAAGAAGCACTTCAGCTACCGCCGAGCTGCCTGCTTGCTCCACTCGTTCTCTTCCCTTTCCCAGTTTCACGATGTTTATTTTTCTTTCCAAGCCTGTGATCATGTTAAAATCCCGGATTTTGTTTTTAAGAGAAGTAAATTGCTAATCCTCATGTTTGTGGAGACAAGCTTAGAAGTATCCCCTGTCTTATCGCCAAAGCCTCTAACACCCGCCGTGGAGACTCTGCTTCTTCCTTTTGTGTGAAATAGTCTTGTTTTAAAGCAAAAGCTGGAGCGTTGCTGGGGAAGCTGCCTTGGGGACGGCTGCTGTTCAGATGGGTGCTCCATGTTGGAGCAGAGATGTGGCCACTGTGGCCAGTTTACTCCTGGTTGGACTCTTCCTGCATGAAGAACAAAACTTCTCTATTCCACCCATTTCTGTAGGATAGTGTTGAACAATGTGGGTCTCCTGGAAGGACATGTTGTTCTGGCTCTTTTCCAGCCCCATGTGCAGCAGATGATTGGGCTGAAAAGCCCAAACCTCCTTGCACAGCCTTGCTGTCCCCATGCCATGAGTGGGTCAGCAGAAGAGCTGCACCCAAACCCTGGCTTTAGGCATCTTTAGACCAAACTCAGCGTTTCAGATCTTGAATGCCATTGTCTTCTCTCCTCCCCATGGTTTCTCTAGTGATTCACCCAGCTTCCTGCATTACCAGGTCTCAGACAGGACCCTGACTCTGACTCCCAACCTCTGCACCTCCTGGGAGGGGACAACGAGCAATTTCTGCTGCAACCACAGGGCAGGAAACGCAGGTGGCCCCGTGGCTCAGAGCAGTTAACCACAGGAAGGATCCATCCCGTGCTGCTACGGAAATGGGTGCAAGCTGAGTCAGGGTGTGTGATGATGTCTGATGGGTCTCCAGCCTCCGTCATGGGCTCATCTCTTGCTGGGATGCTCGCAACCCAGATGGAGGAGGTGCAGCCAGAGCCTGGCTACGGCTGGTGGCTGTGGCTTTGGGTGGGATTAGCTGATGGGTTTAGCTTGTGAAGAGGATCCTGGCAAATCCCTGGGGGCAACGGGGTGTGGCTTGGCTAATTGGCTGGGCATGGGGGGGGGAGGCAGCAGGGCAAGGAGTCCTGCTCCTGGACCAGGTGGCAAGTTCTGGCTTAGTTTCTTCATCATCCACTGGAGAAGTGGAGGGTTTTGCTTTTGCACAGGGTGTGTGGAGAAAGGCCCATATGTTCTGTGCTTGCAAGAGGCACTGTGGGGACAGGTCTTGTGGGGGGTCCCTACAGCATCAGCAGTACTGTTATAGGGGAAAGAGTTTGGTCCAAGCCATGGAGCCATCAACAGCCAGACCCCACCACAGCGGGGCTGTGTCCTCGAGGGACTGGGAGCTCTCAGATCCCAGTGGGACAGAAACAGCCAAGTTGCTGAAGGCAGTTTTGGGACATCTTGCCAGTGCTGGTCTCTTTTCCAGCTCTGGGTGATTCCTCCTCTGCCCTTGGGTAAAGATGTTCCCTCTCAGGTTTGCCCTGTGATCAGCTGTTTCCTCGTGCTTAGCGTGACACAGGACTCTCGGGGATGCCTGTAAATGTTTAATGCCCATGCAGCTGGTTGAGTTTCCATGGCTGAGGCTGAGCAGTAGATAAGACTAAATGTTTGCAGTGGACTTTTGCAGCCCTAAAAATCTGTCTCTTTAGGTGCAAGCACAGGTCCTGCCCTTTGGTGCTGGGCTCCTATGCAGGCACCTGCCTGGATGTCCCTGCTCTGCCTCTGACCCAGTGAGGGGGAACTGGGTCTGTCCTCCTGCTCATCACTGGGGAAGGTGGCTTAAGCTCTCCTCGTTTGAGGGCTTGGGATTGTGTTCAGTGTGGTTACTGAGATAACTTGCTTTTAAGATGTCAGCAGGATTTACATTAATTTTTTAAAAAAAGAAATGTAAATTAAGCTACAGAAATGAAGGCTGAGAATAAGGAATATGGTCGTGTTACCTGGGACCAGTACGGGAGCAGCCAGGGCAGAGGGAGCCTTTTTTCAATCAGGTAATAAATTGTAGGGCTTCTATCTTTGAGCTTAAAATAAAGGGATGTTGCCCACAGCAGAAAATGTCACTCCCTTGCCTTCCTCCCTGCCTCCACACTCCCATCTGAGTCATTCTTGAATCAGATGCATCCAACTGTCCTGACTCAAGATGTTGAGATTCTTGGACTTGTGATGCTCATAAAAAAATCAGGATATTTCTGGGAGGACCTACAGAGCATCCAAGGTCTCATTTGGTAGCTTCCCTCTGCAGAAAGCAGCGCTGGGATTTTGCTTTTTTTCTTTTAAATGATAGCTGAGATTTGGACATGGTCACATCACCGAGCTGCCATTTGGAAAATACCACATGTGAAATGGGACCACTCTGGTGTGGTGTGTTGACCACCCAGCTAGTGGCTGGTTTGCCCCCAGAGCATCCTGCTGAGGCTGCCTGTTCCTGGGGAGATACCTTGGCTTTGACCTTGCCCACTGTCCAGCATGGACTGGACTGTGCCACAGGGGAAAGCATCACTGCAATTAAGGAGTGACAGTGCTGGGCTGGCAGCAGAGCTCATCTCATGGACTTTGCCAAGGTGTAACCTCAGAGGGTGAATAAGTGTGTCTAAGGACCATGGTCCTTAGAGGTGGCTGCAGCATCTTGGGGTCTACCTGGATGGGTGGTGGTGATGGTGGGTGGGCATTGGGCCTGTACCTGAGTCTGTCCCCACAAGTTGTGTGCAGGTGAGCAGCACGAGGACAGGGACATTCAGGACTTCCTACATCCCGTGGCTGTGGCTAGAGAAGCACAGAACAGGCTGTCCTTGATGAACAGAGGCCCCGGACACGAGTCTGCTGAAGTCAGGAGAACAATTTCAGAGGGTTTTTTTTTTTTTTGACAAGAGCCCATGACCTATAAATACCCAGGGCTAAGTCATTGTGCTGCTGTAATATTTGCAGAGCTAACGCCAGTGACTGTCAGGAAGTGCTGCTGCAGATCCGAGGTGCTGGCTGGTGCTTCCATGAAGCAGCCGAGATCTTCGCAGTGGTGTGATGCATCTGCTAGTGTTAGAGATAAACTCATGCCTATGCTGGCTGCTGAAGGCAGGGATTTCTCTTGCAGCCATCTGGCTGGAAGGAAAGGCTCCTTCTGCTTTACTTCCAACAATTAAAATAAAATAAGAAGTGTTCAGGAGCTGGATTGCTGTGCGGCACCTAGACTGCACCTGAGACTTCATTGAGCTTTTAAATAAGGTTGCACCAAGGGTTTGGATTTGCTTCAGAGGTCCTGGAAACCCACAGGCTTTGCTGCGTGTCTGGGCTCAACAGGGTGCAAGGCATCGTGTGGTGGGAGCTGGGAGCTGGCGGGGCAGAGTCTGGCACTTTATAATTGGTTGGGGATATTAATATATTTTATGAGCTAAAGGCTAGATTGCAATCTAGCCATCTGCCCTGCCTTGCGGGGGTCGTGTGTCTCCACCACCCCAGGAGAACAGAACCAGTTGCAATTGAGTCTCATTAAACTGGCTGAAACCCAGCATTTCTGGTTCACAGGAAATTATTTGCTTTTTTTTAAATTTGATTTTTGGGTTAGGTCAGGTTGAAATGAAATGGTTGTTGTTGCATTACATCTGCTTACGCTTCCAGTAAGGCCAAGGGTCCTGCACCTTGAGGCTGCCCTGTAAGGCAGTCTTTGCTGCAGTCGGGGATAAATCCATCCCCAGTGTGGAGTTGGGGGCTGCTGGGGGAAATGCTCCCCAAATCCCAGCAGGACTTGTCTGGAGGGGTCTTTTATTGGATTAAAGTTTGTTAATCTGGAGCCATTTTGAACAAGACATTCTGGACTTGGCATAATTGAATCTCCTTGTTTGGCCAGAACTTTTTTTCACCTAATGGAATAGGAAAACCCCCAGCAGCAGTGATCCCCATCCCCTCTCCCTGCTTCTTCCCAACCAGGGATACTGAAGAGTGGTCCAGCTTCTCTGATGGCCGAGCAGATCCCATCCCTGCTGGCTGGGGTCCCGTAGGTGAGCAGGTTTGGGGGGGCCTGGCTGTCAACCCTTGTTTTCACCAGTTTTTTAAAAAGGCACCATGTAGAGAGTGGGGGATGCTCAGTTCACATGGTTTTTCTGGATTGTGCCTAGCTGCCTGTGAAGAATAGACCATCTAAACACCCTGCTCGAGCGCCAGTTGGCCGGGGACGCTTTGAGCTGCCTGAAGCAGCTCTTTTGTTGGAGGCTGAATTCCTCCCCTGGCTGATGCTCATCCGGATCTTCCCATGCAAAATTCCTCTCGCCCTTCATCACAGGATCTGCTGTGGGGTTGTGATGCTGGGCAGGCATTGTGCTTAGCAATAGCTCTGCTCAAACCCTTCAGGACTTTTATATCCCTGCTCTGGAAAAGATTTTTGGGGTCTCTGCTCCCATTTCATGCACACGTGGGTCTTATTTCACTAAATGAGGAGCCTCCCTGGAGCTGTGTGAACTAATGCAAAACCTTAGTTTGGTCTTGTGCTGCTTAAAGCAGGATTTTTTTTTTTCTGAACACCTGCTGTATGAATTAAAATTTGCCTTGTAAATGTAACCAATTCAGAGTCTGAGCATTAAAGACAGGTGTTTGCTTTTCTCTTGGAAAAAGAAAAAAGCAAAACCTCGAAGATTTTGCTCTTGAGGCAGCTCGGCTTCAAAACCAAAGAGAAGCCTGAGTTGTTCTTTTTAAGATTTTTTTTTTTTAAATTCAGTTGCCCTCTGTCCTTATAAACAAGCCACCAGAAACATGACGAGGCAAACATCTCTGCTATTTATAGCTTGTGCTGCTCCACATGCCTGCTGTAAAAATCAGCTGGTTAAATGGCTCTGCGGCCTTTCAGCAAAGGGCTGGGTGAGACGGCGCTGGATACGCACGCACGGACAGACAGACAGACGGACGGACGGATGGATGTTGAAAGGCTGCTGGCAGTGAGCATTCACCCCGAGCTGATGGGTGGTTTCTGCAGCAGGGGTATCTCTCCTGGTTGAAGGGGAGCCCCTCCAGCATTGCTTTGCTTTTGGGGAGGGGGCTCTGGTTTAGATGGCACCTCTGGAGCTCATCCCTGCTCCAGCATCACCAGCCAGCCCTCGATGTGGGACTGGTGCCACTGGGGATGCTCCCAGTGGGGTCAGTCCTCCCACCTCTCCCCTGCACCTTGGCTCTTTGGGGTGTTTATCACTAGACAGGATATACTTTGATATTGTTAGTTAATTGTCAGTTAATGACAAAACAAGGGGAAATGGGTTTAAGCTGAAAGAGGGGAGGTTTAGATTAGATATTAGGAAGAAGTTCTTCACTGTGAGGGTGGTCAGACACTGGAACAGGTTGCCCAAGGAAGTTGTGGATGCCCCCTCCCTGGAAGTGTTCAAGGCCAGGCTGGATGAGGCTTTGAGCAACCTGGTCTAGTGGAAGGTGTCCCTGCTGATGGCAGCGGGGTTGGGACTGGATGAGCTTTAAGGTCCCTTCCAATCCAAACCATTCTATGATTCTATGATATTCCCCAAGCTTAAAAAAAAAAAAAATATATATTTTTTGAAGCTGCATTAACTCTTTATTTCTTTCCTTTTTTTTTTTCCTCTTTGTGCCATCACCTCTGTATAATTAAGAGGCTGCCAGTAACCTTTACCCGTTTAACTGGTCATGCCACTTCTCAGATGAATCTGCTTTATTCCTGACAAATGATACTGCTGCAGGTTTCAGGAAGCTTTACTCTATTTTGACGGACTAGCTGACTATATTAACTGATAGCGCTGCTTGGGCTGCTTTGATCCTGTATTATTTATGGAAATGATGGCACATAACTCTGCGTAGCTGATTAATGCTGCATGTATTTTTAATGTGCTAGTTCTACTGTTTGATCTGTGCTAAATGATTATTTTCTGATGTGTTCCTGAGTTCATTTTAGTTGCTTATGAAAAGGATATTGAAATGGACTGTTTGTTTTGTTGCTTTTTTTTCTTTTCCCCCCAGTGGTCTCATTTTGTGCTCGTTTTTAAGCTTTCACAGATCGTATTCCCAAGCATGTCTCTCCCGTTATCACATGGAGCATTTACACTTTATTGCTATTAATTTGAGTGTTTCATTGGTGGCGTTAGTTTAAATTCATCACTGTGTGTGAAGTTTCAGGGAGATACAAGGTAGAAAACCAACTGTTTAGGTGATGCTCAATTCTTCCTTGTGTTTGACTGTTGAATCCCAGCTTGGCTGTGACTCGGGTCCAGTGGCACCTGAATGAGGAAGAAACCTGTCGAAATTGGACGGGATGTAATTAATATTTTCTGTGGTCTATCACAGGATGGCTGGGACTGGTCGATATTAAGAAAATGACTTTAATTGCCAGGAAGATGTGTGCTTGACGTGCTGCTTCCTCCTCTGTGATGTGAGATGTGGTCGTGGTTGGGGAGGGATGGGTGTTTCATCCTGGGAAATACCCACCACATCCCGTGGTGCACGTGGCACGTGCAATGCTCCTGACGCCGCTGTCAGGGCGGGAGATTGTCCTTCATACCTCCTCCAAAATCCTTCCCCATCACCAGACATGGCCAAGGGGGTGGAAACCAGGAGGTGGTTCCAGGAGGACCATCCGTGAGCTGGAGGATCAGCATTTCCCTTCCCTGGGGGCAAAACAGAGGGAAGGAAGTGGATTATTATTTTTTTATCTCCCCCCCCCCACACACACCTTTTTATAACACCTGCTTATTTTCTGGGTGCAGGCAAGGGTTGTCTCCTAACCCCTGCCCACACCAGCACGTGGGCAGACACACCTTTTCCCTGGGACTCACTGTGCTCCAGCGATAGCAGGTTTGTGAGGATGCTTTCATGAACAGTGCTGTAAAGATTCAAAGCAATGCTAGTTGAAAACCTTTAAACGAAGGCTTTTTTCCTCCTCCTCTGAACAGGGCTTTTTGTCAAGATCAGCAACACATATATCTTTCTGTGAAAGATCCCTTTTCCTTTATTGGACATTATCCTGAAAACTGTTTAAAGTTAATATTTTGTTCCTTCCTTCTAAATTTTTTAAAGCTCCTCATTCCATGAGAAACTTCATTTTCCTCCTGCCCTCTATTTCAAAAAAGATACCTATAAATATACATATATTATAAGTTATATATATATTTTTTTCCTGTTGGCTATAACTCTTGCCTTTTGTCACTACAAAGAAAATATTATAGATTCTTTTTTAGTCTTCTCCCTCTGCCCCAAAACAGAGATGTGCTAACCTGAGCCTCCCGCAAGCCAGTTATTTTGGGGGCAAAACTGGGAGGGATTCATCACATGGAGTGCTGAGGGAACAGGCAGGATTTTTGGATACGACTCCTACAAACAGAGTTGCTTCCCCAAAACATGTCTGGATTGCAGACGTGTGAGTAATGGGGCAGAGGCATCTGCACCTTCACGGTGCTGTTGGGTGGGGAAAGGGCGCAGAGCCTTGGGCAGAGCCTGTGGATGGGGGGTTGTCTCTGTTCCCCCCCTTCCTACCCCAAAGTGCAGCCCCGAGGGTGTGGGGAGCTGGACTGAGATGCAGTTGGAACCCCAGGATATCCAGAGAAGGTGAAAATCTGCTCCAGGTTGTTTATCAAAACAAAAGGTTCTTTGAATCCAAGTGGAGCACATCGACCTGTCGGCTCTTGCCTGTGCTGGGTGTTTGCACATTTTGTGCCAACACAGGAGACGTCTTCCCCAGAACCTCCCCAGCTAATGAGAGCAGCCCCTTCATGCTCTGCCCTTCCCTGCTGTGGTCACTGGGGTTTTTTCCCAGTCCCAGTGCTTGCATGAAGATTTGGGGGGATTTCCCTTGTTTTTAAGCACCTGGGGTGACTTGGACATGAGCGTGGCCATCCCAGCACTCCCCTCCTTGTGAGCAGCTACGTGGCATTAAGATCTGTCCTGTGGGGTTTTCCAGCAATGCTCCCCAATTCCTGGGCAGGGCTGGGGGTCTCACCAGTTTGGGTTGGGGGTAACTGGTGGGCTCTGTGGCATCACCACGTCCTGCACAGCATCACCTCAGCTGCAGGGCCAGCTGGCACCGGGAGCAGATGGGGAGGTGGAGCCGGGCTGCTTGGCCGGGTTTCAGGCTACGATAAAGCAAAGTGACGTAGAAAACTAAATACCTGTTATCGGAGAAAAGCAAACAGAGCCTCCACCTGCCTCCAGCCTTTCTCCCTTCAAGGGCAGGCTGCATGCCCAGCGTGGAGCTCACTGTAAAAAATGTTTTATTATTAACGTGCTTGCTTTGGCTTGGCTGTGTTGTTGAGAAATCCAAGCTTGATTCCAGATAATGAATGACAAACATTTGTCTGAGCTTAACTATTTTATTCTGAGTTTGTTTTTTTTTTTTTTTCCTTCTGGAAGTTTACAGTAAGTTGTTGACAATGTGCCCTTTGACATGGATTAGTGCTGACGCCTCGCAGTTGGGTCTTCCCATCCTTTTCACGTCTTGGTTGTTTCTTTTCGAGGGAGGCTTTTGTGCTTGTCTAATCCATTTAAAATGAAAAATAAACAAGAAATGGACTGATCTCTGAAGGCACAGTTGGGTACAAGGGTGGTGCTGGCTTCCCCACAGAAGAAGGTGAGCTTTGGGGTAGGATGGAGGGACTGATGGTCCTGCTGTGCCCAGGAGAGGGCCTTTCTCCCAGCACCCCAGTTGAGTGTCAAGGGGTGCCTGGAACAATGACTGTCACTGATTTTTGGTTTACAAACCCCTTAAAAGCTTTCTAGTACGTGTATAGATGGTGAGTTCAAGCTCATGGGCTGGGGAATTGATGTTTTCCTCCCTCTGCTCTACCACCCATCACTTTTGTGATCTCTTGTGTCCCCTGTCATGTATGCATGTGAGCTAGATGGCCTTTGCCTTGGAGCTGGTACCTCTTCCACCTCAATGTGTGTAGTACCAGGTAACATATTGACTAGTGTGTGCAACACTGGCCACCTCGAGCCAGAGCCGCTCTGCACTTTGCCAAGGTTTTGTCGGGTACCCGCAGCTTCCCTGGGTTTGGTAGGATTTTGGATGCCCCCTTACAAGCTCAGGCTTGGTCTTAGCTTAGTGCCCAAGCTGTGGGTGAGACTGAAGGCTGCACAGGATGCCTGAAACCCTTGTGCCTGCCTGCTTCCATCTTCCACATCACGTTTTTAAAGATTTTGCCTATTTAAAGAGGATTTGGCTGTTCTGTGGGACACGCTGTTACCTGTTGCACTCCACCAAAAGGCCTGGTATTTATTGTGAAGGTCTCAGAGAACTGGCTTAGACTTTAAGTCACTGTTTATTTGTGGTTGCTGAACTTGTGCTGTTTAATAGAAACATTTTCCTTTTGAAGGTGAACTGTTGGTAGGAACAAACAAAGGTGATACCTTGTGGCTGAGGCAGGAGCCAGGACTGGATGGAGCTACAGCGTCCATCAGTGATGATTGAGGGGAGAGAAATTAAAAGCTGATCTGCAGCCTTGATTGGAGTAATTAATCTGCTGCAGGGCTTGGGGGTTTAAAGCAAAGGTGAGCAGGAGGCAGGGGCTGGCAGCTGCCCTTGAAAACCCCCCATGTGTGGACTCTGTCTCTGCTCCCTCTGCATGGGGTGGATGTGTCCTCTCTAAATTAATGCCATCCCTGCAGTTGATGGAGAAAGATTTATAGTGTATCTTGGATGCCCAGAGTTGTCCCCTACCCCTGTCTGCTCCCACTCAGCAGGTCCCCAGCAGATGATATCAGATCTGCAGTTCCCCACTTCCAGTTCTCCATCCAGGTGTCTTTTTTTTCCATGACGTGCCCTGGCCAGTATCAGTTCCCTCTTTGAAAGCTCAACTTCTCCTCTATGGATTTACCAGCAAATTTCATCTCACTGCAGTATCTGCAACCCAGTTTGGCTGGTGCTGGATGAAAGCAAGAGGTGAAACAAGTTCTCAAAGGGGGAAATAAAAGTCACCCGATGTGAGTGGGAAGTAAATGCATCACCATGTCCTGTGCAAAGCGTAGCAGGGCGGACACAGGGTTGCCTTATAAAATAAGGGAATAAAATTTACACAATGGGAAGTCTGCTCTCTTCCCAGCTCAGAAAGCATTTTCCTTGCCCTATCCCAGCAGCTCTCCCTGCTTGCAGTACTTTATAACTTGCAGCTCCTTGTCTGGCAAGAGTTACCATAACTCCAAATTAGCCTGTAGCATTATGTCGTCATAGCCTTGAAACAGGACCCAAATGGCAAAACCTGCCCGAAACCAGTTGTGATTACTCATGCTTCATGCTATCCCTCTCCCTGCTGGAGTTTCTGCTATGGTAATTCCACTTATTAAGCAAGGAGACAAAACACCTTTATTAAACTTGGAACTGAGCTGGGGAGCAATGAGAGAACAGAGACTCGCTGGCTTCAGACTGTCAAAAGGTTTTCTCCCTTCAAGTCTCCTCTCCCTTCCTCTGTGCAGCCTTTAAAGTGAACAAGAGAGGAAAAAGGACACTTTGCTGTTTGTGATGAATAGAAGTCTGTGTTTAAATACATTTATTTAGAGTAGGAAAAACATTAGGAAAGTGTATTGGGAATGAATGCTGTGATGCTGGGGCTTTCCTTCATCTCCAAGCTTGAAAATGCAATGAGCAGAGATGGATGATGGACGATGGACAGGGGTCTTAGCTCAAACTCTGTAAAGCTGCTTTGTATTAACACTTTCAGTAAGTGTTTATTAACACCGTGGATAAAAGAAGCCTTTGAACGGGTCTGTCCCTTTGTTCCTCTGTCTGAGGAGCTCAGTTTGGAAAGGAATTGCCCTGGGCACCTGCTGGAGTTACTGATGAGAGTTTTCATTCCAGATTTTCTCCACAGGCTTAAACACAGAATAGCCTAAAACCCTCCAAAGCAAGTCTGCCCTCTCTTCCTCCTTAAAAAAGTAAAAATAGTTGTAAAAATGCCTCTTGCTGCCAGTGTGCAGAGCTGTGCACGGTGGGCCCTTGCCCTCTGTCTGCGGGGACCATCACTTCATGCTGAAAGAGCTGAGAAGATGTGCACGAGCCCCTTCAATTTTGTCTTGGAAGGATTTAAAGAGACTTGCTCACGTTGTCCTTGGCTGCTGTTCATTTTAAGGGCTGTGGCTGTCCCGCTGCAGAGGGCAGGGATATCTTCTCTGGAGGAGCTGGGTGGAGAGACGGTGTTGTGGACTATCATGGAAGTGCCAGCAGAATTATCTGGTGATGTGGGGACACATCTGCCTGGTGCTGTGGTCCACAGGGTGTGTTGGAAGAGCAGGTCCTGCCCTGAGGTGCGGCTCAGGATCTGACTTTGCTTCTTCTCTTGCAGCAGCAGCAAGAACACCCTTGGTCCACCTTCAGCTTCTCAGGGATGCCCAAAGTCTTCCTTTGAAGGCATCTCTCATCTTGGAGAATTATTAGAGCAGTTTAAAAAGCACTTCTGCTTGCAGCCTACAAGTTTTCTATATTGCTGTTCAAATGGTCAAAACTTATGTATTCTGAGTCCTATGTGGCCACCTGCATGAGGGACAACCTCTGAGGGAGCATCTACTGCTTTAAAGTGATACCTTCACTGGTGACTTTTGGCAGTAGGAAAGTTGTCTTCTCTCCTGGGGTCATCTAGAGCAAGACTGGCTGTGGTGGTTTGAGAAGTTACCACTGCCTGTTCTCCATCCTCTGCTTGAGGTACTTCCTCCTCAGCAGGAGACCTGTTGGATGCTGTGGGATGAGGCTGGTGGCTGTACCCACCATCCCAGGTGGATAGGTGGGAATTTAAGATGGTTTCAATAAGGCAGAGCCCTTGGGAGCCTCGGCTGCGGACACCTGAGCGTTTTGCACTGGTTCATACCAGCATCAACAGCGTCTGCATTGGTCACAACAAATCAATGCCAGAAGAAAGTGGCTTGAGGATGAAGGTCTCCTGTACAGATGTGACAGCACCGTGGGGTTTTCAGCAGGGTGGAAGGGTTTGTGCTGTTCCAGCAGGGAGCGTGGCTGGGAGCGAGGGCTGGTGTGATGTGCCAAACGCTGAGCTGAGCTTTCTGGCTTTTTTTGGCCAGGCAGCCATCAGATGGTTTTGTGCAGAGTTGTCTTTGTACTGGTGGAAGATGAGTGTTGCAGAACTGGTTTCCCTTTCCCCACTCCTGCCTCCTGCTGTTTGCATTTTATATCTTTGCTTTTATATTTCTTCCCCGTTAGCTTTGCCCTGTTCAGCTGCTTTATCCCACACCGCTCACCTTCCAGCAGTTCCAGTTGCAATGCTGGAGGAACCACCAGTAGCTCCAGTGTAGCACCCTGTGGTTTTTATCCCTTTTTAGTGGTGTGTG
>NW_010307077.1:131634-161991 GCF_000700745.2 Antrostomus carolinensis | reverse complement strand
TGAATTTCAATAGTAATAGAAATAGGAAGACAGTTAAGTTGACCCAAGCAGTAGATTCAAATCTTCAGAATTATCAATTGTTGTGGAACTTCGGGAAATTACAAGAAACTCCTTTATGTTTTTCCAGCTGGAGGTTCCTATTTCCTGTAGGCATAGTTTCAGTAATTTGGGAAAGGAAGAAAACATTTTCTAAAATTTCAATAAAATATTCCTGATTGTTGGATTCTGAAGTGCATCATTAAAATAATGCATGTTTTTGAGTCATATAGGAAAGCAAAGTTGAAGACCTACTGTAAGAACAATATTTTAATCATTAAGGTAGTAAGTTGCATTTTTTCATCTAAGTATTTAAAAGGCTGCTTACAGAACTTCCTCCAACGTAGGTAAAATTATTTGCAAAAGCTTAATATAGACTTATGTCAGAGTTTGCATTAACACAGCCAACAAAGAATGTATTTTCCCTTGGAAAATATTTTTACAATATAAGTGTGCTTTATCAATAATGTACCACAATAACTCCACTGTGTTTTGATTTAAATTCTAAAAGCCATTTATTATTGACCAGATCTGAGAGAAAAAGAAATAGTTTATTTGAAGCTGCATATGGCTTAATTTAAAATAAATTTTAGATCTCTACATATTCAAATGAAATTGTGTATATGCATTGTCCTACTTCGAAGAGCAGGTCAGAATTCTTGACTTTAAGAACTGAATGTCTCAAATATCAGGGAGCACATATCAAACAAAAGCATAACCTGAATAATATATTATTTTTATACTTATATGAACAACCTATAATTATAATCAGATAAATTATTTCTATATTAGAATTCTCATTTAATTTTAATTTCTTCTTTCTTGTGACAAAAGTGTGAAAGTTTAGATTCTTCTGTAACACCAATCACATGCAAAGTACTTCCTGATTTTATAAGTACATTGCTTCATGTAGCTATGGCTTTGTACAGAATTTAACTCTTTCAGTTCTTCAGAATTTTATTCACCTTTCAGGAAGCATACGGATGTTGCATTTGAGTCAATTATTTACAGTATAGCAAGATTTAACTCATCATTCTTATCATTAAAATAGATCTTATCAGTGTGCTTGGGAATGTTTTCTTTCAGTATTCTGAAGTTATTTAACTCAAGATTAAATGTATAAAGATGATGAGCTTCCAGTTAGATGTTCACATTTTACTATTTTGCCTCTTTAACTGCTTTATCTCATATTATTTGTACAGTTTAATTGTTTTTAGAAAACAGCTACACCTATCCCATTTCACTGCTCATACTCAGTAAACATTACCTCTAGTCAAAACATTTTTTTTCTCTAAACAGTCTTTTTTAAATACAAAAAAGGATTTTCATTCAGAAATTGCAAAAGCAGAGATAGCAAGGATTATATTCTGTTCTACACATGAAGCACATGTATATCAGATCCATATCATTTACTTCATGGCCCTGTTTGCAGAAATTGCAAAAGCAGAGATAGCAAGGATTAGATTCTGTTCTACACATGAAGCACCTTTATATGTATATCAGATCCATATAATTTACTTCATGGCCCTGTTTGTAGTAAATGTATTGGTTCTGACTATTTAAAGAATCAACATATTGGATCAAGTCCATCTTGTATTTGTCCTGGTATTCTATCCCAGAGGAAAAGAAAACAGGTGTTTCTGAGAAAAGTGCTGCATAGCCTTTATAAACTGATACGGCATGACTGTTCTCCATGAATAGTCTGCAATACTGACTAGCTAATATTTGACTTTAGAGGTGAAGATCAATGTTCATTATAGAAAATATTTTGGAAGAGGTTTTAAATTTTACAGTTCTGAATAAATTTTAACCTCTCTCTCACTCAGTGTTCCCCCTGAGAAGCATCTGCATTTTTTTAATTATTATTACTTCATAAATACAAATATCTGAACTGGATCTAAGGATAATGTAAATTCTAATATTGTTTTCTCCAAATTCAGTAATTTTATAGTAAAAGGAAGTGCTAGGTAATGTGTAATTATATTTTGTGCATCTGTAACTGATGTGCAAAATTGTGATACTTTGTTATATTACATCTTTAGGAGGTATATAATACAATTCACTGAAGCAATTGAAGTTAAAAATGTATATGCAGACTTAAGTACTCAAAAGAGAGCCCTAACTAAAACAAATCATGGTGCTGAAAATTTAGAGTTGCAATTACAATGCCTCTGTGCTACTTAGATAAACCAAGGTTGTGAAACAGAGCCACTGCAATCATTTCTAGACAGGGCTCAAACACCTTAACAAGTGTTTCTTACGATATAAATTCATAAGCAGCCATTAGTCCTTTCATTACTTAATCCTATTATACACAGAGAAGTTCTGACATCAGTTCTACTGAAGTACCTGTGTCTATTATATCTGGAGATATCTGTTCAGGTCACCTGTTCTTTAACTTGTCTCATATCTTGCCCTCCCATTCCTGCAAAGATTTGTCAGTGAACTGATATTCTGCAGCTAGGAGCAATACAACCACCCATAAGCTACTTTCCTGTTCCAAAATCCCTTTTTCCCCCACTTCTGCTCTTTCTGTGTTCCTATTGCACCCTAGATCGAGTCAGGCTGCCAGAGGGCCAGAGTAATTCTAGACTGGAGGAACAATATACCTCTACAATCCAAGAGATTTTAATCTTCACACAGGTAAACTCCTACGCAGGTAAAATAAAAAAGTTAAGTTCTATAACCTACCGAAAGACTACAGCTGGGATTTAACTGTTAAGATATACACCCCTATGGCTCGGCTATTCTTGATTGCTTTGAGGTCAAAGAAGAGAATTAGGCACCTTCTACAGCTGTATTTGGTCTGGCTAAAACGGAGTTAATTTTGCCCACAGCAGCCCTCAGAGTGCTGTGTTTTGTATTGGTAGCTAGACAGGTGTTGGTATTGCCAGTGGTTACTGCTGAGCAGTGCTAGTACAGCATCAAGGCTGTCTCTCCAACATTCTGCCCATCCCCAGTAGGCTGGGGAAGATCTTGGGAGGGGACACAGCCAGGACAGCTGACCCAAACTGCCCAAAGGGATATTCCATACCATATGACATCTGCTCAGAAATAAAAGCTAGGAGAACGGAGAGGGAAGGGAGTGGGGCATTTCTGGTGCTTGTCCTCTGGAGTAACCACTACACATACTGAAGCCCTGCTACCCAGGAAGTGGCCTGACATCACCTGCTGATGGGAAGTAGAGAATAAATATTTTGTTTTTTCTTTGCTTCTATGCGCAGCCCTTGCTTTGTGCTTCTATTAAACTGCCTTTATCTCAACCCATGATTTATTTTTTTTTCCCCTTCCCATCCTGCCAAGGAAGGGAGTGATACGGTGGCTTGGTGGGCACGTGGTACCCAGCCAGGGTGAACCCACCACAACAGGACAACTCACGTCATCCTGAAGTGAGTAATTTAAGGTAGGATAAATCATACTATAAAAGTTCCTACTTCTCAACTATAAAGGTAGCCTAAAGCACTAGATTACTTGAAGCTCAAAAAAAGCAAGATCTTGATTTCTGATCTCCAGATCAATAATTTTCAGCTTTCAGAGAAATGCATTGGACTGATAACAATTTTATAACTGTACAAAAGAGTGGATCTGTAGCTAGGCATATTCCTTAATATATCTTTTGATTATGGGTATAAATACATTACAGTACTTCAGCTCTTTTTTTCTGCCAGCATGATTCACTAGTTAATACTGTAAATGTAAAAAATAGCAATAAAATCAGAAAGATAATGTTTCTTTGCTAGAAAAAAAACAAACAAACAAAACCAAACAGCATTCTCCAGATGCTGATACTGTTTGAACATCCAGGAGCACAGCACATCAACATTAATATTTTCAACGCCTGTTACTTTTTTGTGCACTGAACATGATTACAAACAGCCAAACTTTCAGCTACAGTAGCTGAAAGAACTTTGTTAAGGAGTATTCCAGGCTACTTAAATCTGATATACTATCATTATTCTTTTGAAGCTGTACCTTAAGAAGCAGCTCAGTAAAGCACACGTGAAAGAAGTTACTGTAATGGAGAGTTTTGCTTTTTACAGCATTGTCATCAAAATTTACTGCTATATTAAAAGTTCTAATTTGACAATAAGTTTTCTGCCTTTTTTATGGTATGTGATATATTATACAGATTACATTCATGGAGGAATCTGGAAACACAATAATTAACAACTTAAAGATCTTCTAAATGCCAAAGCTATTTCATGGGCTGACCAAGAAAATTAAAAAGTCATGAATGATGTCAGAGAACATATTCTCCAAGATTAAATTATTCCTGAAGGAAAGATTAAAGCAGTTTACAAGTCTATATCTAGTATAAAAAATAGTAATGGAAAAAAGCCAAGAAAAAAGCCAACACAAGTAACCAGGGTAAAAATTAGAAAGTTCTGAGAGATTGTCAGAAAATAATTTCCAATATATTCCTTCTTTATTGGCTGATATGTAAATTTTATAAGTGGCAGTAATAGGTTTGTGGGTTTGTTTAATGTAAGAAACTTTTTTTTTTTTTCTGTCTCTCCAAACCATATATGTTAGACCTTTATACCCTGGGAAAAAAGAAAGAGAGGGGAAAAAGAAAACCAAAACAAACAAAAAACAAAACAAACAAAAAACCCCAAAACAGAAGCTGCACGTTTCCTGTTTTCCCTTAGAGCCATACAGAATCCTCCTGGAACAAACATCAGGTTCTTTGGCCAAGTACAGCAGCAGCCTAATGCAACTAGTTAGTTCCAACATTATTGGCAACTAACTGGTCTGTCGACTAGAGGTGTAATAACTCATCCAGAAAATACACAAAGCATTCAATAAAAGAAGGAGGCACAGATGCAGGACTACATGAGGACAAAAACTCTCTCATATTTGTTTTCTACACAAATCTCATTATTGTTTTCTTCCAGGTGGTCCTTTTGCTGACTTGACTTTAACAAATCACTTCAGTCTGTTAGTAGATGCTCACATGAATAAAAATCTCTACTTTTACTCTAGCAGAATCTTACTTGAGCAATGATAAATATTTACTGATGCAGAATTGTGTGCAATACTTACAAGTGAACGTTGATCTATTTCAAAGTTGATTGCAATTTTCTCTTTTCTCTTCATTAGTTAAGAAACCAAGAAAACCATGATGAAAACAAAATGTTTTCTTTGTTAGGCTGTCTGATCTTTCTTGAATAAATAAAACGGTAAATTAGGAGTCCGTAGCATTATGCATACTGACAGTCTTTTTAATTTTTTTTTTTTTTTTTTTAAGAAAAGGAAAGGAAGAAAGAAATACAGTCAACCACATTTTACCTAAGACTTACCACGACTAAGTGGCAACTGTTGTCCCTGGCTGGCCTACGCTCAGTTTGGTGGAGGGGCGAGGGTGGGGGGGGGAAGTTACTGGTAATACAACATTTCGCTACAAAGCTAATTTGCTGAAGCTTTATTATCTACTAGCTGATAATGTACAGAAGAAGCATTTGCTAACTGCACTGTACCTTCAGGAGTTGATACACAATGGTTGCCAGTGAAGTGATTCAGAACAAAGAGCAATTCACACATCTTTTCCTCATTTGCAGCAGTGAATTTATCTTGCTGGGCATCATTTTTGTGTAGGATACTAAAGGCGCTCCTAGGAAATATCCTGTGATTCTGTGATCCTGTGAATCTCTCTTGTACACGATAAAGTAAGTCCCTGGAATGCATACCTGTGAAACAGACTTCTTCACAAACATCCTCATCATGGTCCTAAGTGGAACAGTGACTCCTACCCGCTTATCCTAAAGGAACCTTCCTTCCTGTTTCTGAACCATGATTCCAAGAACACCTGTGAGTATGATTTCTTCTTAATTATTCCTTTCCTGGGAGCAAATAGTCTCTATCTCCTCAAATAACAAACACTGAAACTATGAAAACAGATGGCTGGTGGTTTCTCCTAAGGAACCTTGCACACACAGTGTGTTTCACCACCTTTCACGTACTTTGGAATGAATTTTTAAACACGTGTTCGCTATCCTCACCCCCCTCTAGTTTAAACCCCCAAAGTAAAAGGTAATGGTAATTGTAAGACTCCTTCCCATTCACTTAATATAAAAGGGTAAAATCTATGCTAGTTCAAGAGCTGGTTCATTAAATGATATCACACTCACCTGAGGAGGGAAACCGATTATTCATCAGGAGAGCAAGGCAGACAGCTGGGCTGGGACCAACTGCAGAAATCCAATTCTAGTCTATTTTTGTATCCAATTTTAATCTACTTCTGCATTTTTTTCCAATACCTTAGATGAACACATCATGGCCACCAGTGAGTTTGGAATGATTACTTACCACTATTTTCCCTTAAAAATAAAAAGGAAGAGGTGGGAACCGCTAAGGAAGAACTTTTTGCATCTCTGTATTTCTGCTGCATGTTATAAATGCTCCAGGTACTGGCTATGTTAGAAAGAAGTCTTCATCTTTCAAAAATAAATTTACATGCAGCTATCCACTGCATAGTGGAGTTTCTGTGCCCGTTTGGGGAGGACCTTGTAACACATTTGAAAATCTTTCTTGATTGTTACAGAGAAGTAGTAGGCGGTCTACATTCTTCTTGGCTCCAGGAAGTGCAAATGATCATTGCAATAGGCAACAAAGCTGTGTAGAAAAAAATGCAGATTAGCACTCTTTTAGTACTGGTGACAACTGAAAGAAAATTGGCTTAATCTACCCATTGTCAGAAATACACACACTTTATAATAACTGCATGCATATATTCTGTAAAATATTTCCAATTCCCAAGACAAAACTTTTGCTATGCTTTACAAATTCTTTTCTTCATCTGCTTCTGAGGTGTGTGTGTGTGTGTTCTACTTCTGATTTCCTCCATCCTTAGCTCATAACAGCAATTACTTTTATATCTGCCTACAAATTATCAAAACTCAGTAACATCTTCTGAATCAACAAATGTTATAAACTAAGATTATATTGAAGATTACAGTATTTTAGCTGGAAAACAACCAACTAGCAATGTACAGAGTCCTGAAAGCCTAAAGTGAGGTATGAGGAGAAAATCAGCATTAAACAACAGAAGGTGCAGTGCTGTACCCATACAAACTGATAAGTTAGACAGTGAAATTCATAGCCTGGAGTGAGTAATTTTGGATGTTTCACAGAAAATGTAAGAAAGGACTAAAACACCATACTAGTAGGTAAATCGGTTAACAAGGTGTATTGAAGAGAAGCGAATGTCTGCCAGAGAGGAAAGCAGAACTACTCAGTCTTGCTACCGTAGCTATTACAGTGCCTGCTTTGAAAGGCAGTCGACTGTAGATTATTTTCCCTGATCCTTGAATGTATGCATTTCCTCCAAATACATAAAAGGTGCAAATGTTCCAGAGATGTTATTTGCGTTGAGCTCATCTGTGTAAATCAAGCTCTGTGGAAGCTAGGTATTGTGGTACTGGACCATTTCAGAAGAAAGGATAAGGATCTGTGACTGGTTCAGCCATGCAGGCACCAAGCCTTTCAGCTATGGGAGGCAGTCATAGGCATGCTCATCAGAGGAAGAGTGGATGCCTGAGAATCTCATAGCCTTAAACATCAGAAACAAGATCGATTTCAACATTTACCAAGCTACATAGAAGAGGTGAAACTGCACAGACATTGTAATATTGGAAAATGTAGAGGTTTTCTAATTCAGCCACTCTCCTCTGAAAATTACCACTATATTGTATATTCTGTATTGTACAATTCTCAAAAACAAATACAAGAAAGCTGTTTTGAATAAACAGTCAAATGAGATTTTCCTTTTTGTTTATATTTCACTTACAGACTCTTTTTTGTTCAGTCTGTGGCACATGTTTTCCCTGTTGTCTCTGAAATATTTTTTGTTTAAGTAGAGCAGTTTATTCATTTTGATTATACTCAGGTCTCCACTTATCACCATACCTATCTAATCTGATTAAAATAAAGTGATGACTGCTATTGCCATTAAATATAATGAGTAAAAACCCAAACTGTTGAATAGCCTTACTCGACAAATAAGGATATTTAAGGAAAAAAAAAAATAATCTCGATTCTTCTTTTCTACTATAAACCGTTTAAGAGTTCATGTTCAAGCAGTCAATGTACAAAACAGTGAGGGATAAATTAGCAGTGTGATATTGCACTAAAATAGTCTTAAAATCAGTCACAAGCAAGATGTGTACAAAATCTGTGAAAATTCTTTCAAAAAGAGAGTCTGTACCTAGAGAAAAGAAAGACTCAGTTACATAACAGAACAAGGGGAAATGGCTTTAAGCTGAAAGAAGGTAGGTTTATATTAGATATTAGGAAGAAGTTCTTCACTGTGAGGGTGGTCAGACACTGGAACAGGTTGCCCAAAGAAGTTGTGGATGCCCCCTCCCTGGAAGTGTTCAAGGCCAGGCTGGATAAGGCTTTGAGCAACCTGGTCTAGTGGAAGGTGTCCCTGCTCATGGCAGGGGAGATGGAACTCAATGATCTTTAAGGTTCCTTCCAACCCAAACCATTCTATGATTCTATGATATCATTTTAGACTAGATATAAGGAAGAAGTTTTTTACAATGAGGGTGGTGAAACCCTGACACAGGTTGGCCAGAGAGGTGGTAGGAGCCCCATCTGGAAACATTCACGGTCAGGCTGTATGGGGCTCTGAGCAACCTGATCTAGTTGAAGATGTCCCTGCTTATTGCAGGGGGTTGGACTAGGTGACCTTTAAAGTTCCCTTCCAATCCAATCAATTCTGTGATTCCACGTTCACAGGTAAGTCACACACCAGGATAGGTAGCCACAACACAGTGGGATATCTGCTCCGGTGTGATCTCTCCAGAGGAATGTCTGCTCCAGTGCCTGGAGCAGCTCCTTTCCCTCCTCCTCTGGCCTTGGTGTTCACAGGGTTCTTTTTCACACCCTTTTTCTCCTCGCTCCTCACTGCCTGTGCACTATTTTGCCCTTTCTTCAATGTTTTCACAGAGGAGCTATGAGCTTGGCCGATGGGCTCAAGCTGTGTCCTGTGGTGGCTCCATTGTGGAGCCTGCTGGAACCGGCTGCGATCAGCACAGGGCAGCACCTGATATCTCCTCACAGAGCCCACCCTGAAGCTCCCCTGCAGCCAACGCCTCACCAGGTAAACCCCATACCATGTTCCCAAATCCTACATTGTCATCAAGAGAAAGTAACAATTTTTTATCAATGCATAATTCAGCTGTGGGACAGGAGTTGAGTTGTAAAGCTGCTCCCAGAGGACTCCAACAGCTCTGCCCAGTTCCAGTGACGATGTTCTGTCTATGCAAATCCCTTACAGACACACTACCAAGTTGGGCGATGTGACTTTTGAGAGTTTTTAAACACTCAAAATGACACCAGTCTAAAACTTACTGGTTTTAGGAGTGGTTTATGAGTAAATACATATAAAAGTTGTTGATGTTGTAGACATGTAATATAACCTTTAAAAATCAATGTATAGTTATTGCAAATGTAGGAATTTGGTAAGACAAACAAGAAAGAATGAGGAAAAAAAGCACGGTAGGATATAATTTATCCAAATCAATAAAGAATGTAGTTTTTAGTTTGTTAAGTATAGATTTATTTAAAATCAAGACAAGTGAAATAATTAAAATATTAAATTGAAAAATAAGATGAGCTTTCCTCCCACAAGTGAGAAAAAGATCATATTCATTTGCATATGAAAAATGTTTTGATTGCTACATTATAAGAATTCCCTTGTTAAGATATGAACATACTAAATTTAAGACCATATGAACAGTTAAGTCTCTTACCTACTTTCAATAGCAATTATTTAAAAGAATCAGTTTAATGTAGACCATATGAACAGTTAAGTCTCTTACCTACTTTATTTAAAAGAATCAGTTTAATGTAGTTCACTGGAATATACGATTACTGTATCCTGTCATACACTTCAGCTGAAAGTGAGCCATAAACAACCAGGTTTTTATCTGAAGTCTTCCTATGTTTGCTAAATGAGGGGCACAAATTTAATTAAGAAAAACCAAACCAACAAACCAACCAAAAACCAGCAACAACCCTCCACAAATCTATATAGCATATAATAAGACTTATGATCCAGCATCATATGCCAGACTGAAATTTTTTTATATGCATGTTTTAACTGACCCAGAACAAAAATCAAAATTCTGTTCTGCACAGCTGGTGCAATGTAATATTCTTTTACTGCCAAGAAATATGTGTGAACGCAAAAAGAACTAGATGACTTATTAATATTGTTCCTTTAACATTTAGAATTTTATGAGGACATCCAGAAATTTCAATAAAGTATAATAAAAAGTTTTATATTTGGCATAGTACAGAATAGTAACAGTAACAGGGTAACCTTAAGCAAAGATAAAGGATGCAGATATCAAATATTCCAACAACTCAGACCGTACTGCTGTTACAAGTACTTACTCCAGGTGAATATGCAGTCTAAAAAAATTCTAATTCCTCTACAGTGAGTTTTTATTTTGATTCTTTTTTTCTAATTCCAAAGCTAATAAAAAATTAAAAGCATCTTCCCCTCAGTCAATTACAGAAAAAGAGCTAAGGGGAATGTAGGACATAACAAGAATTTTTGAGCTTTCCTAATTCTAACCAATCTAGCTCCAGTCTAGGAAAGGAAAATTAAATATGGCATTTACAGCGCCCTATGCATTATATTCAGGATGTAGTAGAGTGCTTTGAAAGGTTGAGTCCAACTGTTAAGAAACTTCAAAATAAGAGAGATTTAGCTAAACATATTTAGTTTCTAACTCTTTGGGGTTTTGAAAGTCTGTCTTCTGTGCTTCCTTCCTTGTCAAGTGGAAATATCCAACAGGTATTTTTTTCAAATTTTGACTTTGGATATGCTGTCTAGGTGATTTTTGCACGGTTAAGATACACTTACATACATTAGATGAATTCAGCATCCTCTAGATAGTACCCTCTTTATGTTCACCTCAGTAACTAAGACTGCCTATCTACCAGTCTACCATTGCTGGCCATGATGTATACTATTAGAATACTTAATTCTTGGTTTTTTGTAATGACATGAGCAGAAGACCAGCAGAATTGAGTGCCAGAATGGTAACCTATCTAACAGAAGAGGGGGGGGAGGGGAAAAGGAAATCTAAGTCCAGATAGAATTTCTTCTTTTCTTGCTAGAATGTGTGTCCAGAAAGATGCCAAAAGCTTTCGTGATTTGTTGAGTGTCTCAGCTTTTTAAAATCAGGAGCGCATCTTACAAATTGATACTGGGTCCAAGTCCTACTTAAGTTAATGAGTTCTTTCTAAATTATCTACTGCAATAGCTGCATTGACCATACCCACTACTAATTATTGCCCTTCATTTTGTGTTTAGCATAAAAGAAAATACCAGAATAAAACCTTTGAATTATATCTGAGAGAGAACATAATGTCATGCTAAAAAGCCCCAGACAGCTTTTGGATTATGTTGTTACTTTAAATTAAGAAAACCAATAAATAAAATGAAAAAAACCCACGTCTAATTGTTGAAGCGAACAACTACATACATAAATAGATAACGACTTCTATTTTCCTAGTTTTCTGTGTTCAAGTTTTTTTTTTTTTGTACTGTATGTTTAGAACAACTGATTTATTTGTCTGGCTCCCAGACCTGCTGAGTCACAAAATAAATTGGTCTAAAATGTAAAAACGATTCTCATAATTCAGTTGATCTGAACACATCACACACAAAAAGGCAACTTCTCCCTGTGATACCATAAGTAAATAAATAAAAGCCTGTAGGAAAGCTCCACCTTCAAATTTTTTTTTTCTTTCAGTTTTCAGTCTCAGATTTGGCAATCACTTACCACAGCAGGTGGATCCCAAAGAACAGATTGATTTCAGCAGGTCTGCACTCATGCTCAAGCACTCATCAATGTGGATCGGATTCCTTGATTTTGGCCAGAGCTGCACCTAGCGCAAATATTTCACTTCACTATCCATTTCATCAATTGAAAATGCAAGAAGAAAAACTTGCGCATTTGTGTCAGTGAGCATCATCTACAGTAAGCAACAAGTTTCCCCAGTATGTTGGTGTGCACATCTCATTAAAACTGTCTATGTACTCTCACACATGTCTTTGTAAAGTCTGCATATGTGCTTGAACTCAGATTTTATGCACAAAAAAATCAAAGTATATTTGCAAAATAAAAAGCAAAAATAAAAATATTTACATAAAGCATTAGTTAATGGTTTAAATAAATACTGAGCCTGAAATAAAGCAGTTAAATCTTTATAAGAGGTATTTAGCTTCAGAGCTTTAATTGTCTGTGCAACTTTTTGTAAAAAGGCAGGGAAGACAAGGAAGCAACATCAGAATTGCGAAGACTGTCAGACACTAGTTCACTTTTGCTGTATATTGTAAATTATGCCATACAACAGAATATTTAAACTCGACTTTCCTCTCATTTAACCGATGTTCCTTTCACAATCCTACTGAAGAACACCTGAGACATATCCATGCATGCTAAAATGATGGTGTTTTAAGCTAACCTTTCTCACATTTTGTAGTAGGTGAAAAAATATTATTCATACTTCTCTGTGAAACATCTGTAGAGTGTCACTGAAAATAACACAGAAAAAAAATTGATTTTTGAAACCAGAATATTAAAAAAAAAAAAGAAAAAAAGAGAGAGAAAGAAAAAGAGAGAGAAAGAAAAAGCATCGCAATCCCTTATGCTGAATGCAGCTACCTAGACATAGTGAATGGCACAGAATGCTGATGAGCTCATTGCATCTACATCCCAGGTGTAGCAGTTTGTTCCATTATTATTTATGCCTGCAAAATCCCGGCTCATAAACTGGTACTTTTCTAAAGAATACATTTGTTAAGCATTAGATTCCAGTAGTTACTACTAAATAATATTGACCCCATTGACCTGCTATGAATGTCAATGGAAAAATTCCCAATGATTTCACTGAGAAATTCCTCAGCACTATCCAAGCATAAAGGATGGCACATCTAAATAAAGAAGCTGTTAACCTTGAGAGTTGCTAGGCATTTTCATTGTGCACTTAATATACAGTGTAAACTGCATACATTTATTCTAATATTGCTTCAGAACCTTTTATGTATACTTCTGTTACACTGGGGGGGTTTTGTTTTGTTTTGTTTTTCAATTTGGAATATCCAATATACTCAAAAATTCATATATCTGTTATTGCTCTTACTAATTGGCCTATGACTCCAGTGAGGATTGAAGCTGAAAGGAAGGAAAGAATTAACAGCAGGAGTTTGCGGTACAGGGCACAGCTCCAGATCTTACAAGACTGAGGCTGTAAAAATTACTAATTTTCTATTAAATCACTATGATGTTATTCTCATAATCACAACATGGGTCAGGTTTTAACCTCAACAAGTATATTCCTGCTTAATCAGTCTGAGTCTATGACAATGCATATACTTAATTGAACTGTACATGATGCCTTTGAATGGGCCACGGAAACAGAATAATCATAAATAAAGTTGGTTTATATACAACATTTAGAAAGACTGAATAATTTTTTTCTTTTTTTTTTTTTTTTCTCTCCACATTTTCCCCCCCCCCTCCCCCCAAAAGGGCAGTCTATCATCCAGCTCAATGAACTGCAAAGATCCACTGGAAAACGTTAGCTAACATCTATTCCTTTGACGATTATTTTCTAGTGGCTAATGTTAGAGAAACCTTATATTTACTAAGCCACATTTTCAGACACCAGCTTGTGTTTTGGGACCTGTGAACTGGTGGATGTAGCTATTTGTCCTGATAATATAGGCCCACTAAACAGACAAAATCCAGGAATAATTTAGTAGCCTAAATTCCATTTAGACTACTGTGTGGTTAAATCACTTTGTGCTCAACAGAGATTTTAATAAATATAAACACATACTAAGAACATTTGATAAGCAAAATATGAACAAGAAGCACTGAAACAAATAGCACTTTTTTGTTTGGTTTTCTGATTTTCATTAGTTAAAAAGGATGAGAAAGAGATTATTATCTACAAGACAAAGCTCATTTCATGATCCTAGAAGCAGACAGTAATGTGAATGCTATTAATAACAGGTGAAAACTGAATATATGTATAGTATGTAATTTTTATGAAAGTTATGAAACTTTTCCAGTCTAACAATGTAACATTTAAAGTACTTAAACATGGAGAGGAAAGTAACCGTATTTAACAAAACGGAAGGCAAGGTCTCTCTGCTATGACTTATGAATTAGTGATCAGATCTACTGATCAGACATAAACAACCTAAGAACCAACAACTGATCAAACTGTGTTCAGTGCCTTCAGAGTTGCTTTCATTCTTTTCTTCATCATCAGTCTCTCAGAAATCTGGTTCAATAACCCTCAGTGATACCCTCTCCTCTCAGTTGTGTGAGTAATTTTATTTCATTCCTGTCTTTACGTTATTGTTGGGAAACAGTGAAAAATGCTTTATACTGACATATTTTGATATTCTAAAATTTTCAGACAGAGACAGTGCTCATAAGTTTGTTTGATCTTGATGAAATTCATCTGACAGATGAATGAACACTGTTAGATTTACTATTATAAAAAAGTTTTGACCCTGGATAGAAATAGAACCGCAGCACAGGTTCCCAGTGCCCTGAATACTAGAAAACCAGTTCATCTATGTAATATAATCTAGATGAACTATAAAAATATATGTTGCTTGGATTTATTGGTAGGTATGTAGATAGATATGTTGGAATATGGGACCGACACTTTATTATTCTCATACCATTACTGTTGCTGAAAATACACATAGATATAATTCTAACACATTAGTCATAGTTAAATCACTCTTCTGAGGATTTTGTGATTTCTGGACAAAACAATAGCTATCAGATGCTATTATTATGAATGTTTTTGGATGAAGCACTGTTTTCATTATTGATCTTACCCCTATGGACTGTTGCATTTATTTACAGTCTTTCCCTTAATTACTTTTTCTTTCATTACATCACAAAACACCTCCCCTCCAACTTCAACAGTTCTATTTCATTCCATCCTGCATTCCTTCCCACCAGAATCCCTCTCAAGTTTTATATGATTTAAGAAACTAAACATTTTCAAGGTTTTTGTTTTTTTCTTTATATACTGCTATAGATTTTGCTTGCTCCTTATTACCAGTTATGGATGCAGGTTAAAATGACTGATGCTGTCTTTGTTTAGACTGGGGCCACTGAGTCTTCTGGCTGCAGGTGGGCAGCCAGACATCATTGGTTGGCAAGTATTGTGACAGAGACTATCACAAACTGGCATAGTAGTAAGCTTAGTTCCACCCAAATGAGCTCATTACCTTCCTCCCACCTCCCAGCTTCAAGATGATGATTCATGTATCAGTTAGAGTACTCTGTGGTTGATTCGCATCATTCTTTGGAGGAGTTTTAAATTTACAGCCATTGCCCTGTATAACCAAAAAGATGAGGGTAATTGGTAATATTTCAGAGCCAGGTAGGGTGTCTGCCAGCTAGTTAAGTTTTGTGCAGTATCTGACATACAGTAGTGAATCAGTCTTTCATTTCACCCAGCATAATGATAAGATGTCATCAATAGCTAAATGTAGTATTTTATCAGCTCTTACTATCTAGTGACAATAAATTGATTTTGAACTGCAGGATATCAAGGCTTAAAAGACAATAAAGCTTAAAGTTTTCACAGGCTCCTAAGTGGGTTGATAGGTGATCTCAGGGTAACAGCAGGGTACAAGGACTGGACAAGGGCAAAGTGTGTCTCCAAGAAAACTTCAAGACTTAAGAATACACCCATCAGATTATGAACGTCATTAACTGGAACAAGGAAGGATTTTGGACCAGAGTTCAAAGCCAGTAAAAAGGTCTCTGAACTGAACAACTTTTACCAGTACTGACAAGATATTAATGCCTTATTATTTAGTGATTATTACTGTTGCATATTTATACAATATATTATAAGCCACAAGTCTTTCCAATAGAACTGCAGTCTCTCTCTTTTCCCCCAGCCAGAGTCATTTGCCTTATTCAACAAATGGCAATTTGGCAAATAATACCAATACATTAAATTATAAAACAGAGTCTCACTTTCTTTGATATGAATAGCAAACTAATTAGCTGCTATAGCAGGATTTTGCGTGTTTATTTCCTGTTTAATAAAAAGCTGACACAGTGGTCATTATCATCTTAGGATGTACTCAGTTTAATATGCAAGGCATACAAAAATTAACATAATAATTATGTTAGAACAAACAGGATATAAAATGTTTAGATTAATTTAACTCATTAAATAATTTCATCTTTACACTGACACACTAAGCCAGTTGAAGTGTTTTCCATCGTATACTACACTCAAATATATTAAATGTACCTTGGATACCACCTATTTGTCCTCACATAGTCTCTAGGAAGGAATGAGTTCTCAAAAAAGAGAAATCTCCTTTATGCTTTACAGTATCTACATACGCTCACACAAAGTGTTGGACTACTCAAAGAGAAGGGTTCATCTGCTTTTCTGAGGAGAAAAACAGACCCTCCACTCTGCTCTTAGCAGTTCTTAAATAGTTAATTTGTTTTAAATCTAAAGGAACATTAGCTCGTTCTCATCAGTTAATTTATGGCGTTTTTAAGCATCTTATTTTCTTGCAAAAATAAATCAAAATCTTTCAAAGTTATATTAAGGTTGCTCAGGTGAAATCCCAAAGTTTAAAGTCTAACCACAGTTTTTCATCTGCACAGACCTCTCTCTTTTCTAAATAGCCAGAAAAGCACAGAGGAAAAAAAATACATACATACACAATTCAATGTTGGAATCCTAATGCAAATTTAGCATTGTTTTGTCATTTCATTTGGGTATTTTTTTAATAAGAAGTAAAAACTGGGCAGGTGGAAGTGCCTGGAAATTAATGAACATCTGTCTTTGCTGCAGCTGCATCTAAGGTTTTTATGTAAGAAGTATTCTGGGGTAGGTATTTCCATCTTGCATCAAGAACAGCCTCCACAACAGCCACTCCTGCTCTCCCCAAACTGCATGTGACAAGAATATGCAATAATTTTTAAAATGAAAGTCACCATTCTTGCATTCTGCTGGAGAATTTTTAACTGACATATACTTACGAAACTTTTTCTCCAAATGTTGACTTCTTTAATTGCAGTCCCTTCCATTTCAGAAGTATGAGAATGAGGAGAGACCACAATGAGAAGTGGCTCCTCAGAAGAAAGAGAAAAGTGCAACCAGACACATGAACATTGGAACTATTTTCATTTTCTTAAACTTCACATATAGGCTACACTTATTAATTAATCATAGAATGGTTAGGGTTGGAAGGGTTTAATAAACCAATCTCCTCTATCCATTGTGAGCTTGCATGCCTTTCATTTCCAGACTTCATTTTGTTCCACTCACAGACTAAGAACAAAAGCAAACTCTGTGTATTCTCCTCTGGTCCCCAGAAGAGTCTTTTCACCTCCTCTGTAGCTCTCTGTTTTCTGATGGCAGTGTCTCAATTCCATAATGTGACCTGTACAGCCTTTGCTACAGTAAAACACTTTGTTTTCCTAAATAAAAATAACACAGTTCTGGAAGGAAAAAAAACAAAAACCAAAAGACCAATTCCCCCCCCCCCCCCCCCCCCAAATCCCCATAAACCAAAACAACAACCCAAACCAAACAAACCCAAAACACAAATCCTCTAACAAACATGTTCAGCACAGTGACGCTTCTAGAACAGCTTCTTGTATCTCTGAAATAATAGCAAGCCATGACATTTTCAAATATTCTGTTTTTTATGAAGTAACTCATAGAGAATTCTATTTGATATATTCCAATATGGTTATGTTATAATAAAAGTTTAATGCAGTTTTAAATCTGGTCTGCTGATCCTGGATCAAAAGATGTCTCTCTATTGGCCTTGATGTCATGATGTTCCTAATAGCTGTATATTTCATAACTTTAGAACAGAAACATGTTCCTTCAGACATCACCCTGCAAGGATGACAGCGATGTCTTCAGTTTGTATGCAAGAGATATTCTTTAGAGGGAAGTGATTCAGCAGTGCATGCACATCCAGAAACAACGTTCCACCTGAACCGTGCAAGGGGGTGTTGTGCCCAACTGACAAGCCAACATGAGTAGATATGCATATACACAGCAGAGGAACCTAACCGTATTTGTAACCCAGCTGTTAACATAAATGGGGTTTTTGATTAAAGCCCCTTTAAAAAAAAAACCAAAAAACTATCTATTTACAGTTCTGCAATTTTTTTTTTCCTGGTAAGAAAAAAAAATTAATCCATGGACTTTATTATTTCTCCCACAATAGATAACTTTCTTTTCATACTCTTTTGAGGATTTTCATTGGCCCAAATATGCTATAATGGCAGCTAGTAATATCTGAGCTTAGCAAATTCTGTTCAATGATTAAATCGTCTTTGACTTTTCCAGAGAGTTTAAGGAAGAGAACCATAGACAAACTAATGTGAACTTCTGATTATCAATGTTTATATTGAGCATTATGATTAATTAAAGTACAATTTATGTTTACTAAAATCTGCATTCTAGAATAAAATTCAGATTTCCTATAGTAGTGATCACACAAAACTTCTTACCTCTGTTTTCCTTCTGTTACCTGAACTTTCAGTTTTGTTACAAATGTCAGTTGAGGAATATGAGCAGTTGAGCTCTGACATTTTTGCTACATTGATTTAAGACGACCCTGTTTAGCTTCCCCTTCAGTACCTACATCAAAGCTGTATCTAAAGCAAAATCTTCAGATAAACTACATCATTAGGGCTTCAGATCTGCAGGCAGTTCTTGGATTCATAGAAGTGTTTTTTCTTTAATTTAAAAAGAACTCTAAATACAATGGCAGACAAGTGGAGAAAAGCTTGAATGGGAAGAAAAATTTTGCATTTAGCCAATATATTTGCATTGTTTCTTTACCAAAGAGACAAAGTCAGATGATATCCAAATCAGACCCATCACCCCAAGAAATATTTCATTACCTTTTATAGGGCTACTTGTTCTCTTTCACTGTTTTTACGCTCTGCAGAAGAATATGTTCTAATGGTCCTAAGAGATTTTCTGCTCAAAATAAATATCTTACTTCCCCTTTTAATTTATTTTGCTGGAATGTGGGACTCTGTAAATGCAGCCCTCTTCATGACTCATGCTAATCTTAAAATACCTTACCTGTCTTGATGGCAACTAACTATTGATTTTATGCAAGAACTATTTAATTAACCAGATAACTGAGAATAATAAGGTGATACAGAGGGGAACCTCTATAGATGCCTATTAAATTTGCCTCCATATGGATGCTTCTTCAATCTTTAGTTCCCTTTGCATCTTCAATAAGACACTCTTCTTGTTGCTTGGTAATGTTTCTGATGTGCAGCATGTTGCATGCTTATTTTAGATTGCTGACATTTCTGAGAACAGTTGGTTTGATATACATGTACTAACAAAACAGAGTTGGTGAAAGATTAATATTTTGTTGGCAAAGGTCAGTTGTGCGATAATGGCTTTTACTTACTCAATAAAACTTTTTAAGGAAGGTTACAGTAAATTAACCTAACTCCTGTCTGTCAATCAATATATGACCAGATGACATGTTTCCTCTTTGATAAACTGTTATAGTTCAGCATGTATTGCACCAAGGTATAAAAGAGCTAGAAGGAAAAAGCTTCTCACATGGACAAATTTAGATTCTTTGGTAATTTATCCAAGGGATGATAAACTTTATTTAAAAGAAGAGTCAAAAACATGCAGGTCAAGGTAGGTGTTTGCAGTTTATGACTATATCTGTGTAGAACATGAGGATAAAAGATGTAATACACTCAAGAACTCAAGATTGAGCTTGATGAGAAACTTAAAAAAAAAATACTCTGGGTTCCTCATGCTCGCCAAATGCCAAATGCTCACACACTTTTACTTCTCTTTTTTTCAGAGAGGGCCCTGATTCAACATAACACTTAACCATCTTCCTCACAAAAAGGTTTCAGTGACCCTAAAAATAAACATACTGAGTTATCCCAGCAGTCCTTCCATCCCAATATCCTTTTGCAAACAGAGGCTGGTGAGAGGCACTTAGGAAAAGGCTGTAAGAACACTAAATACATACAAAGGTGTATCCTGGTGTGTGCTCGATTCACTTCAATCCACCTAGAGATTATGGAAAGCTTTGCTTGACTAACAGCTATTATGTCCACCATGCCCTCTGTACTTTTCAGGGAGGGACAAAAAAGAGGAAAAATGTCTTGTGCTTATATCACTCCAGGCAGTCCTTAAGGAAGACTTCAGTACATGGGAAAGCAGGGAAGGTGACTCTTTCCTCAGTTAGGAGGAACTGATGCATCATAAAGCACGCTGAGACCATCAAAAACACAGTGTGATCCAGCCCAGTGACATTCCTCTGACTGTTACTCATCCAGGAAATTGGGCAGACCACAAAGATGGGTCACAATAGAAAGGCATTTGCTATTACTGAGACCTTTGAGAATCACCATCCACAAGCTAAACAAAACCAAAGAAGGATGCAATACCAGCACCCCTCATTTCACACATAGTTAGGAACTAATGACAGTAGTGTTCAATATTACATTAACAGGCAAAAAAAAAAAAAAAAAAGACTTAAAAAACCACATTACTCCCATCAATGTCTGAAAATTTTCATATTCTGTGGGATGGGAACGCAAGAATTGACTTAGTAAAAACTCTTTATTTTAATATTTTAAAATTTTATTTTAATTTTTTATAAGCATGTTCACATTTCAAAATTTGATTTTGCTCAGAAATAAAAATGCCTATCTTTAGGAAATTTCTGATATAAAAATTAAAATAAATAAAATGTGCATTTTTACTTTGGATAAAATTCCAGTTTGAAAACTTACAAGTAACTGCACTTTCATTTACCTATGTTTACTTTATCATTTATATTTGTACCATTGTACCATACAAATGTACCATTTGTACCATATTTGTACCTTTACATTGCCTTGTAAAGGTCAACACAAAAGATCCAACACAACTGCTAGGAAAACATGATGCACAGATCATTAGACTCAGAGAAAAGGCTACTACTTGCTGACACAACTCTAAATAGTACCTAAACAATCCAGTTGGAAAATCAAAGGTACTGAAAGGGCTGGTCTTCTCATTAGTACACTGAGTGTTAATCTTTCCTTGAGTGTTAAAACTGCCTCACTGATAGAAACTTTGATGTAGGAAGTAAGAGAGAATTAAAATCTTTACAAGGAAGTTTGTGATTAATGACTTAAAAATACAAAAACCCTCAATATTTATATTGTTTCTAACGATACGTGATGTGCACTGTATTAAAACATCAGGAAAAAACTACAAATTTATATATGTAGAAATGTCAAAAGGGCACTTTCTAAAGGGAAAAAAAAATCTGTTGCTACCTACTACAGTAATGTTATTGCATTTTACGCTGAACTTCCATGAGAAAATATTTTCTCTCTCCTCTCTTGTACTTTGATTTCTTTTTAAATTGAATAGGATGTTTTCTGCAATCTTCTCTCATCTTCTATTAAGATCACTGGAATTTAGATTATAAGGTAATACTATAAATTGAAAAACTAATCAATTTGAAGTTTGTGTGTAATCAGTTTCAGTTAGTCTTGAGGTATAAAAGCTTCTGAGTATTCATGAAAAATGCTCACTCTCAAAAAGCCAAAAGCCACGTCTTCCCTGTCCATAGGTCTGCTGCTCTCCAGAAAAGGGTCACAGTCTCTGCTATGGTCCTTTCTTGTAGTGAAAGCTGAGACCTCAGGATTAAATTAACTCTGAGTTCAAAGTCACCATAAGCAAAATTCTCTGTGTATGTATCATCTTTGTATTTCTGCCCTTTGCCTGTTCCTATTTTTATTAGATAATGAGAGCAATCACATAAAGAGAACAGAATCCTACTCCTCTATAATAATGCAATTATTTTCATTTCAATTTCTTCACCCTTCTAATTTATAGCTAGTACTTAGAGGAAGTACTGAGCTGCCAAAAAGGACATACATTTTCTTGTTTTATTTTTTTATCCTTCTAGGATCTCATCTATTGAACAAAGATCTTCTCTGTCCACCACAAAATTCCCAACTCGAATAGTTATTAAAGAACAAACATCTTTTATGAACACAGTATTTTCCAACTTGTAGGACTGCAAACCCCAGTGAGAACAATAATGAAAGATGGTACTGGAGATTTCTTCAGTTCCTAAACATGACTAACAAACCCCAGAAAGAAGAGAGATGTGCCTTTTGCAAGTTAAAAGTTTTGTTATATCTTGGTGTTTGCTTCTCTTACAAACATCACACTATGAATGATTCATGATGAAGGATCTAATTCAGTGGAAACACAGGAATAAACTTCTCACACGCATATTTACATAGCAACACCCCACAGGTGTAAACGCAAAGCGTGTTTCACCAATCTGGACATTTTTGTTTTTTTAATGAAGTGGACATTCCTTGGAGTCTTAGTTATGCAATTATCCAGTGTTCATAATACTTGGATTACTTCCCACCAGTTTATTATTCTACACATTTGTTACACTAGGGAGAGAAGCACTTATAACAGGTGAGACATTTCTATCTCAACGATTCCAGCTGAGATCTAGTATGTGAGAGAACTAGCATATGAATATCATTTTCTCTTGGGAGAGAATTTCTGGGTCAATGTCTTTGCTAGCAAAGAAATCTGAAAGGCATGACTGGAGCATATCGGGTTAGGTTAAGAAAAGAGGACTGCACACCAGTTAAAGACATTTGCCTAGCAATTGGGTGAGGATAAAACCAGCAATATATATATTTTTTCTCTATTTATATATATATAAAATATACATAGAGATATATATCTCTCCTCACACCTGCAAGAGAAGTGTTTCTTGATTTTTCTGTATCTATTCAATGACTCAGAACTGCATCAGCTCTGTAAGTAAGCAACTTCTCAGCAAATTTTTTTAACTATCTTCATATTTTAAAATTTTCAGATGAGTAGAAGAGTTGGTATTATACTAATAAAAATTATATAGCTATACTACTATGAAACATACATGTAGGCCTACACCTCTGCTCTGATATCTCATTTGCCTTCCTTTTCCAGAATTGTCTGGGTATTATCTAAACTTTGTGCTACAGAACCTCTGTCAACAGGGGAGACACTCAGCTCCTTTCCAGTTAAAAGGGCATAGAAATTTTCTCTTAGAAAAGCCAAATGCAGTCTGAATCCCAGTCAAGGCAACATGGGGTATGTTAAAGTAAAATCAGGCAAGGTTTACAGACTGTAGGCTTAAGGATGAATATCCCACAGAGAGCTTCAGTTTAGCAGCTAGTAAGCTTCTTTAAAAACAATACCATATCATAGTGCTTCTTACATAAATTTAGTATAATTATTGGGAATAATTATAAGCAAGTTATGGAAAAAAAGGAGGAAAATTTCTAGTGATTATAAATCCTCTGATATTCTTACAAAAATGATTGTCTTTGTGTTGCTGGAAGTGTCTAAAATAATGTTTCAAAAACTTCTTTTCTGTCTTGAGCTTATATGAATTTAGCAACAAAGGGCATCTTTGTCCTTGTTTCTGAAACATTATTTTAGATACTTCCAGCAACACAAAGACTATAATTCTTATTAAGATTGCTATTTGTAAATAATTGTGTCTATTTTGTTGAAATATAACCAACAGAAGTAACAGAAGGTAATTAGCAAAGAATCTAATCAGTACCAGTGCTTTAGTGTGTATCATTAAAGCACTCAACTGTTGTGCTATTTTTCTGTGCTGCCTTTATTAAGACTTCTTAGTAGCACAATTTAAATGCCTCTGCAATAGTGACGGAGTTTAAAGTAGGATTAATTACTGACCTCAGTTGCACCACACAAACATTACCTGCTGTATTACACAACCCTCTACATTTAAATATGCAAGGCAACATGACAAGCACAGAAATTTAATGATAGTTGCTGTTCTAATATTACTTTTAATTTGCTAGTTCTATTTGAAGCTAAAAACAAATAAGGTTATTAATAAGCACGAATTATTAAAAACTGTCACTAAGAACAACACATCAGAAAGTTATTTTTGTACTTACTCAAATGATCTTACATTTCTACTACAAACTGAACCAAACAAGCTGCTTTCCTACATACAAAATTGCTGAAATGTGTCGATTATTGGTAAGGGGGGGCAGTAACTAATTGGATAGCAAACTCCAGTATGCTGGGGAGAAAAGAATCAAGTCACAGGAATAAATCTCAAATCCTACAGAACTATTATGTTTTTTTTCAGCAATTAAACAGAGCAGACAGGATTTGATTCTTGAAAGTTTCAGCTAACCCATCTCTGAAGCACACTCTGTGAACTTCATAGAATGCAATTTATTAATCTCAGGATAACTGTCTGCTATGGCTGTGGTAGGATTGAACACACATCTTCAGGGAGCCCAAATATTTCAAACCAGATATTTCAGATAATAAGAGATGAGAAGTAATCAAAAGAAATTTCATCTACTCTAAATCTGACTACATGGTAGAAACCTCTGAGAAAACAGAATAAAATTAGAGGCAAAATTGACAACAGGCAGAAATATAAACAGAAAAAAAGGTGAATTATGATTGGTAATTCATGGAAATTCAGATGACAAAAAAAAAAACAAACAACAATGCTTCCCTTATAAAAAGCTGTAACTTTGGCCATGGATTCAATGAAGTAAAGGCAAAAATAAGAAAGAAAAGCTATTAAAATGATAAAAATAATATCAAGAACATTCTTTTTAATATAAATAATAATTGGATAAATATTGATAGAAATCAATTAACCTAGAGAAAAATGATTTATAATAGCCATTTAAATACACATATAGACTGTCATCGTAAACACCTCTCATTCTTTCATTTTGTCTTAACTTACTATATATGTTTGTAGGAAAAAAAATGTAGCTAGAAAGCAAGGAGAAAGGCTGGTTCTCTCTCTACTCAGCAAGACTGGAACAAATACTGTTCTGCTAGGATCTTTTGGACAAGGCAGAGATTTATTTTTTAACCTTTTAGTTCTTCTGTTTTACCCAGAATTTCCCAAGGCATATTAACCTAATGTACTATCTTGGAATTCTAACCAAGACCAATTTTAATTACTGTCCTTTGGTAAGTTCACTTTAAAGAAGAAGAGCAAAGCAGAAATTCTTATCAGGGCTCTGTCTGATAAAGAGTTCTGCCTCAAATGGCTGAGAGTCATAAAAATAATATTTTAGGCATCAGAATTTCTTAGCATGAAATGTTCAATGAAGGAATGATAAACCACTTTGCTTAGTAATAAATGACAGCAGTAATCTACAGATTATTAAGCAACATTTACTAGGCCTAAATAACTTAAATTAAAAGTGTCAGCTCTAGAGGTAAAACTTTTCTCAATTATATTCTTAGCAGCAGCAATGTGAACGTGTAACAAATGATACAATACTAAAGTGTAAAACAATCATATTAAGTTAGTAGACTTCATTACCACAGTATCTCACTAGGTCAGAAATATCAGACAACATACTTGCTATGACTGGAAAATTTGTGGACCAGCTAAAATAAAATATATTAAAACCACGTATAGTAAAATAAATAATATCTAAACTACCTCTCAACTCATTAGAGGCCTGAATACATTCCATACCTTGAGAAGGAGGACTGAAATACTCTAAAATGTTATCAAAACACACTAAAAATTCTTTAGTTTTATTTTTTAGTGATTCATTGTTTCTCGGGTATCCTCTGACAGTTGTAGCACATTTTAGTTTTATGGGATCACTGACTGATATGCCTGTAATTTTCCTCTGTGGAAGAATTTATGCAGAGCTTCAGTGGCATGCCAATTGATAAAATACTATAATCCTTACAGATAATATTTTGATGCCACTGTCACCTACTCATGAGAATGCCAGGCACACTGCTCAGTAGGTGAAGCATTTACCTAGGGACTAATAATAGAGCAGCTTACAGTCAAAAATTTATAATTAATTGGTCATTGAAACAACTCTGAAAAACAAGCCTGTTACCATCTGTACTGTGCAGATGATGAATGAAAGGAAAGGCAACAGACATTCACCCAGTAAATCCATACTAGGGTCAGAAAAGAAATGCATAAATTCCCATTTACATCATATACATTCTCAATGTCATCTCTTTAAAAACAAATCAAATTGAGTAAGTCTTCAATATTTATTGGGATGAGTGTCTGTGAACTACCATAATGAGCCCCACTGGGTTTGGGTGGAGTAGGAATGACAATGGATAGAAAGACATAAGAGGGCAGAGCACACTATAATATAGTAATATTAATTAATAATTCAAATATGGTTTATGTTTAATAGGTTAGAAAACCATTTCTGGTTAATAAACTGACTGACCTTCAACCCTGCAGTGCAGTAGGCACAAGATATATTGCTTCTTAAAGAATGAATGCCCCAACATTGCCTTTGAAAATGAACATGTTATTTGATAAGAATGATTTAGTTTATTACATATTATCCCTCATGTGGAAAGGTGGATAATTAATTAGCTATTTAACTCTGTGTATGTAATCCACTGTAAAAGAAGTCAATATATTTTCTTGAGTTCAGGAGATCACAGAGAAATCAGATTCTTCATAAGCAGGTCTCCCAGTAGCAGATATAGTATTTCAATCTTAAAATCTACTGTTGGAACTGTTGTGTGGCACTCACACAATATCAAGAGAGTATGGAGACCCATCTGCATGCAAAACTAATTTAAACTCAGAAATTCTGAGCCCTTAAGAGGAAAGTGTTGCAAATCATAAATTTGCACAAGCAAATATCCATTGTTATGGGAGTTTTGGCAGCGATGCTGCAAAGCATGTGCTGAAGTCCTTTGAATTAACTGTTCCTTTGCATTCAGAATGGTTGGTATGCAAATTTCAAATCTGGGTTCTACAGGATCCTTTTTCTGTTGTTATGACGTGTAATAGATTTTTTCCATAATCAAGCATCTCTATATAAATTCAGGAGCCTGTAAAGCTAGAGTATTAGAAACACTGAGAACACCATCAGAATGAAGAGGTCATGTTTGCTGCAGGAACACAGATACTTATGGCATACCTAGAGTAAAGGGTTAGTCACTTGGCAACAGATCTCCACACCCTGTAGTGACTCAGATTTTATAAAAACCCATCTGGGGCCACCAGTGGGTGGTTAATGGAAACATAATCATAACAAACATTATTGTTTAACCCTGCTGTTTAAGTAACATTATGTGATTGAAAGCATAGAATTATTTACCCTTAAGATAAATTACCATACCATTTTGCTAAGCCAATTTATGTTTTCATTTAAAATGTTAATTTATGACTGTCCCTTTGGATTGCATGAACTGAATCTCAGAAAAACATTTTACCCTGTTTTATAGAACAGGATTCTTAGCTTAACTTACAGATGTACTGAATTGTAAAATATTAAACATACTACATAACCACTACAGACTTCATATTCTTTTTATGCCATGTAAGGTATACTGTCTCAGTAGGCTCTGCAACATACTGATGCATGATAATCTACTTAAAAACATATTGACTTATTTCTCTTACCCTATAAATACTCATTCTCAAGTCTATTACTCTAAATTATATACTAGTTTAATATAAAATCTGTAGATTTCTTATTTTTCTATAGCTAAAGTTATTTTAATAAAGACTGTGAAGCTCAGTGAGACATAAACTATTAATCCACATAAAATAAACATGCAAGAAATTAAAGATTTATTACTAACCAACTAGACTTTATTTTAGTTAGGGAATCACCACATTCTTGATATCTATAGACTGTGCTTCCTTGAAATACTAAATTAACTGGTTAATTAAAAAAGCAAGCAAAAAGAATTAATATTCCTCCATAATTTCTAACATGCTGTTCAGGAAAAAAAAAAAATCTATAGAGATATATTGTTGACTTCTATTGTTTTAACAAAGATTTTGCATATTTGCAAAATATAAGGATAAGATTGTGATGAAACACTTCTGGTATCATATTCTAAGAACTAGAAATAAAATTGAGACCTTGCCCTAAGAAGTAGTGCTACTGATTTTAAAGAGAAAAAAAATGAAACTGTTTGTCTTCTCTGCGTATTAATTGAAACCAATCTTATGAGCTACAAAAGAATTTGTCATCCCAGAAACAAGTCAGGTGTATTTACGTAGATATACAAGTGGATAGAGCATACATTCTTATAACCCAGTATATGAAGTTAGTCTTAAGAGTTAGCCTTAAGTAAGAGTTAATACTTACACAGTTTACTTGTTTATTGCACAAATTCAGCTACTTGCTGTCTGGGAATTTCAGTAGAATGGATGCAGCCTGAGTGCAGACCAGTCTAGAACTTTATTTGTGTTTTTATCCAACAGCTTTATCGATACAATGACTTCCCTTATGTATAAAAACCCCCGTGAGTGCAGGAGCAATGCAGTTACCCAGATTATTGATGTTAAAGAACAGACTATTACTGGCCTACACATACATCTGCAAGAGTAGAAAGAGCACAGAGATCATCTTTTTCCCATATCCTGTCCTCTCTCTGCATAAATGCTGTCTCTTTGCACTTTCTTGATCAGAAGGTGAAATTCACTCAGAAAGTGAAAGGTGGCAGGAGATCAAATGACAGTTTAGATATCCTTTACAAATCAGCTAACAGAGAAAGAGAGTATGCCAAATATCAACCTAAGGTTGCAAAGACCATATTCCTTTTAATGTCTAAGCAATGACTGAAAAGCAGAGTCTTGCCCAGAAATCCCCTTGAGATGAACACAGTGCAGAGCAGAGCCTTAAAAGTGCAATCTCGCTCTTAAGGTTACATACAAGCTTCCTAAATGCTCAGTCAGCAGCAGGAACATTAACCATCACTTCAGTCAATCACAATTTTCAAAGGTTACGAAAACACTGTCTGAGACATGGTTAAGACATAATGATTTATACTGTATCAACCTCTAGTAGAGTCTCAACACCTTCCTATCACAGTTCCTCTTAGAAAGGTTTCTTCTAAGCTACTACATTAAGATTGCAAATCAGTTTTACACCTAAAAAAATCTCTAAAAGATGCTATCAATAAAACATATTGGTCTGGTAAAAGTCAATTTGACCTTTGCAGGTTTGTATAGTTTTCTGAGAGCTTGACTTTAGTTGCAGTTTTATTCACATGTTTTCTCCTGAAAATAAGATCATTTTAAATGTGTCTAGCAAGCACTGGTGACTCTTATTTTCTTAATCCTAACGGGACTTACACTAGGTTTGTATGTTACCATATCAGTTCTAAACTCATTAGGTTAAGAAGACTATATTTGCTCCAAGTTACTTCATATTCCTGTCCTCCGACACCTACCAGCTTCTGAGCAAGATTTTGGAGTAAGGTGATATACAAACACAAATGTTTTAGAGATCAAAATCTATGTCTAAGTAACAGAAGAACTGTATGTAAAAGCAACTCAACAAACAAGAAAAAAAATTCAGTCTTGCAGTCTTGATGCTGTTAAAGGTGATGCAATTTTATACTAGAATTTACTTCACCTGACTGTAATAATCTACTCCCCATTCATTTAAATGTTTAAGATAATTGCTTTGATTTGATTTATGGAATGTTAACTTGTAATAACCAATACTAAATTTTTGAGTCTTCACTTGTTAAAATATCCTACTGCTATTAAAGATATGTAATTTATTATAATTAATTTTACAAACACAAACTTTCCTTCTAAATTCCACAAAAACATAAAAAAAACCCCAGAACAACTGTGCTTCTGTCAATTTGGAACATAATCTTGCAAGCTTTGTACAAGAAAATTTGCTTATATGAGTATTCAGATGCAATTGCCGGAAAACTGTATCTGGGTATGTTTATGTACATACATAATAATGTATACATTTATAGAAAAGTGTTTGACTTACTTCTTGGCAATACTTTAGCCCTAATTTCTTGCTATCATATTAAAAACAAAAGAATCCCATAGTTTTCAGAAGTCTCCAGCATTTAATCTTACTTCCAAAGATAACAAAAATAATATTGTGACATTTCTGTTAATTAAGACACGTAGTTCAATTCTGAAATCCACTGATGTCAATGAAAGGGCTCTCATTCAACAGGTATTGGATTAGGGCCATAGCTAGCGTCCAGTCCTATTCATTAGATTTTCTTTTTCTTTCATCCTCTCCAAATCATTCTTTTAAGAAATGTGCAGTTGTTTGGAAAAAAAATATACAGGCTTTGAGGCTTTTTAATGGGTTCCTGGTAGTTACTGCTATTTTAATGAATCAAGTAAATAACACTAAATAATGCTTTAAGACAGTAATGGTCAACAGGATTATTGCTCAC
>NW_010307077.1:68904-131612 GCF_000700745.2 Antrostomus carolinensis | reverse complement strand
CAGGAATAACACTCTAGTAATATACTAAGGAACAACATCTGGCCTTCTACCCATGCTAAACCTTCAAGCACTGCAGTGTTAATTGCAGTGTTGCTTCCAAATTATTAGTACTTTGAGTTTTGCATTTATGGCTTTAAAACAGGAGGTACTTCATATTTATCAGGATCATACTAGTGGACTTTTTGAATGATCACGTGTACTGAGTACTGAAGGGCAGGTATCACATCCTTTGGAATTAAAAAAAAAGAGAGACTTAGAAATCTTTTATATTATGGTAAAAAGGGACGCCTCTTGGAACACATTTCTGCTGTGTATAAATGCCTGATCTTTTTCCATCTCCAGATCTAAACAGGAACACGAAAAATATGAAAAAAAAAAAAAAAGAGTGGAATATATATTTAAGGAAATTGTACTAATAGCAGATATAAAAGCCTTTGGCTTCTTTTAAAGTATCTCTGCTGCTTTATTGTTTGAGTGGAAGATTTTTTTTTTCTCAGCTCTGCTTTTAATCATTGCCCTTCATTCTTCCTGCATAGTATTCTACATTCAGTCAGTGTTCTAGAAAGTAACCAACTAGAACAAGTAAAATAGAAGAAAAAAATCTGAAAGAATATTCTTTTGCAGGAAACATTTCCCAGGAATATATCAGTTTGACTATTTCTTTAAAAACTATTGCAGTAAGCGTCTTGATAAGGCTCATTGGAATGCAGTTTGATTATAATATAAAATGTTGAAGTTAGAATGAAACATATAGAATAGCACAAAATAATTATTGTTTCATGCAGGATGGAAATTCTGAGACTTTAACCAACGCCAGTCATTGACAGAGAAGGTTCTGATGCTTGGGCTGAATCCGTGTAACTGTAGTCCTCAATATAGTTGCTGAAATATCTCAGTTCTTAGTCAAACGTAATACACCATGTCTCAAATCCATAGCTTAACACCAATCCTGATGAGTATTTAGGACCATTTTATAGTAGTATAAATGTTGCTTCTTACCTGCTGAAATACTGGACTGATTTTTGTTATCTGGCATTATATATGTCTGTGTATTTTCTTATTTCTGTCTGTGTTACAAGGTTCCTGAAATTTTGCCTTATAACCAAACACAGAAGTGGAGCTCCAAGTAAATACTTTCTTCAGTTCACTCTGTAGATCTAATACCTCCTTGTGACTTTTGTAGTGATTTTCTAGAATGTGGGAGATATGTTTGCTCTCTGCTGGCAAGCAGAGTTCTGCAGAGTAATGAGACTTCGTCAGACTTTCTAAACTTCTTATTTTCAAATAAAGCATACAGCACTATAAAGAGATCATGATAAATCATACCTTTCACAATCAATGAAAAGTTACATTTCTAAGATGTAAAAAAAATGAGATCAAGAGGGTATATAAAGAAAAATTTCCCACATCTTAAATAAGGGAGTAAGTAAAACTTAACACTTCAAATACAAAGGATTTTTTTAAAAATTACTCTGCTTCTTAGCAAATAGCTGTAAAAATTATTTTCAGTAATGAAAAATTACGTACTGACAAATATTAATGAAGAATTTAATACTATGGCCCATTAAAGTGCATGTCAAAATTCCCACTAACTTTATCTGAGGTTGGAATTTTGTTCTATGTTAACAAAGCTCTAGGAGAAGATTCTTACATCAAATAGAAACTATTGATTTTATCATGTCAATTTTATCATGTTATATTTCTCAAGACAAAATTCTTACTCTGAGTAAGGAAAATGGAAAGCAGATAGGGTTAATTGTTGTAAGTATAGTGAGATTTCAATCACACACTGCCTGTACAGTATCATAGATCTAGATTATATTTTAAACATAAAATGAATCTTTAATTGTCACAAAAGGTTTACATATGTAAGCCTGTGTAGGCTGAATGGTCAGACCTTCATTACACTGCTTCACAATAAGATTCTCCTGATGCAATACTGAAATGGCTCTTCTGATATTTGTAATTTGTAAATTAAAAAATACCAATTTGAGTTTTGCAGATGCAGAATCTTGCACTGGAAAAATGATTGATTTAAAAGCTATACCACAGTATCTTCTGTTCTGTAGAGTTTGTTCTCAAATAATTACTTTGAGACTTTAAATCTTGGGCTGTTATCATCTCTGCTGTGCTACTTTCTTACTACCACAGACTGAGCCACTACAGACTTACACCAGTATAAGTATCTTTGCATTTTAAAAGCAAATGTATTTTCTTTCTTTCTAGTAACATCACTAAGGCTCACACTGTAAGAAATGACACCACTGAAAGAAAGCCCAGGCTGCTAAGTCATGCATAACTAGGTTAAATCAAGAAGTGTACTGCTGTCACCACCTATTGGTTTTCTGTTTAGGTGTAAAAAACAAATCATTCAGAGAACAGAACTGAAGCTAATTAGAAAAACCAACAAATGCAACAGAAGAATTAATAAGAAACATTAAGTTAAAAATCTCAAATTCAAGTCATTAATTGAGAGCAATTTAAAAGTCCAGTTAAGAGTATGCACAGGAATGAGAAAGAAATGTGTCCAGCTCATTGTGCTTATCAGTAGGAAGATTACTTCATGGTAGCCGAAACATCTGACAGAGAAACGGATCCTTAATCTAGTAACATAAATAAACTAATTTCTGACAATCCATTTCAAGGACTTAATCTAAATTGCCAAGGTAATTAACCTTGTTTACTGATGCCTGCCCTATTAACTTCATCTGGCATTCTAAGAAGTCAAAAGATTTCCAGTATCGGGAAATACATAAACACGGTAAATACATTTACCATCCTACTATGTGCCCCTGTATGATGCTGAAGCTATAATAAAGAAAAGACTTAGATGTGAGTCAACATTTAAAAATTGGCAGGGAAGACCAATAAGTCTGTAGTCCAGTCCAAGTAAACAACACTTTGTACAGATCAACAGCATCTAGCATGGCCAGGATACTGGGGCAACCTGGACAGGATTTGCCTGTGCAGGATGGATGGATCAGGGATGCTGTTTGCACTGTCTGCACCCTGCAGACTGGCAAATACTAATAGGCCAGTTCTGAAGGAATGCAGGCTACCCTTTACATAATGTAACAGCAAATACTGCATTTGGCAAGAAATTCAGTAGGGTGCTTTCCAAGCTTAAAAGGGCTTTCTGGGACTGCTTCTGACCCCATTCAATTCAATTCTTTGTAGCATGGCTTCCTTCCAGGAGTTTCAACATGCCATTCATTCAGGGAAATGCACTTTAAGTCACTGGTAGGTTTGCCTGCATAAGAAGTATGAGTTCTGCCTCTATTACCAATTAATCTTTGGAAGTCAGCTTGTGTGCAATTTATTTTAAAACTAAAGTTACTTTCTAACACTCTACTTGCATAGTGCACACACAGGAGTAGTGATATTTTGTGAGAAGACTGAGTTCCAAATGAGGAGTTTGTTTTTGGTTTTAAATATAAAATCCAGAATTATATTGATAGAAAAATGTATTATTTTAATCTGATCATTATTTATTCATTTACTACAAAAATATGCATAAATATTTTAAAATTATATTTGTAAGTTGATCAGATGCAGATAAAATTTAAAAGTCTTGATTTGTCAATGATCAATGCATAATAATCTGGTATTTTCTGGTTATTGTGATTTGCTTTGATCTAGCATTTTTAAAGTGGTTTCTGTCTCTAAAGGACACTATAGCAGAGACACCTGAGTGAACAGTAAAGCAGCATGGGTGAGGAAACTGAGATTTCAACAAAACATAATGCATGTGCCTATCTTTCCCAACCCAGTTTATGAGGCTTCTTTCAATTCATCCCGAAATCACTTGCTAAATCAGGGTCTGACTGCACACAAAACATAATGGATAACAAAGGGCAGGAAACTCTGTCACAGTGACTTGTTCATGAACACTAGAGGAATGGAAATCATTCTAAATAAAGAGCCAGACTAGGATGAGCTTACTGAACTGAAACAACTGGGATCATTTGCGGTAGAAGCTGATTATTTGGGTGAAGAGGTTGTCAGACTCCGGCCCAAATAGTTCAGACACTCCTCCTTAACAAAGGGTGAGACTGAGCACCTCCCACTCACACTGAGCAACTGCTCTTGGAAACACCATCACCTCAAGAACAGGGCTCCAGTAAGAGGAGGGGGGTTTGCAATCTCACCCAAACAAATGAATAAAAGTCTGCCTCCTTGCAGATAATTCCTGAGCAGCAAACAGGGCTAGATTTGTCATGTAGTAGTCACTTTGAATCATTCACTCTGCTCTCTACTTGAAACAAACCTTTTCTTTGTGCAATTGTAATGCTCCCTAATTACTTATGACTGACCAATTATTTAAGTGTTAAGTTAATACTATATATAGTCAATCTGCTCACATTTTGTGTCACACAAGGATTCTCATTTTATGTACTGTACTTCTCCATTTCCCTTAAATGTTGCCAAGTAAATTAACATCAAGGTTTCTGCCTGCTAGTTTGCTCAAACAGACATGTCTTCTTAGATATCTTTTAAACTAGTGCTGACATTTTAATGGGATATAATTATTATAATGAGAAATCCATTATAGAGATGAGATTGAGGTCATATTAGGAAAACATTTCTCCTCTTTGATATTGCATGCAATGAAGTCCATTGATCTTTTAAAACAGATTAAAATTTCTAAAAAACCAAAATAAATATAAAACATTTAGGCAAGTAAGCAAAGCAAATCTAGTGTGGAAGCATTTCTGTATACATAGACTAAGGCAACACATTTTATGTTCTCTCTGTGGCTTTGAGAAGCTCTTAATTCTACTCTGCAGGTATACAGTCCTTAAAGGAAAAAAAGGAGGAGTTCCAAATTCCCCCTTTAATCTATTCTATGTTCTGTTTTGTGCATCTGTCAAACCACATAACATTTCTTATGTAATACAGCCCTATAGAAAGCAATTTTTTTATTTCCAGCTGGCATACTTCTAAATTCAAACACTCAAACATAATTTTGTTATTTTTCCCCTATATGTGGATTGTTTATTTACTTTACAAACTTCCACAGAAAATGTAACTGTACACTAAACCATTAGTATTCTGTTGGGAAGATTTGTGTTTTGTGTTGGAGGCAGTTCACATTAAACTCAAGGTCTTAATACTCCTTTGAGGCTTCTGAAGCCCCATGGCAACTCTTGAAAAGACTTTTATTTCTTCAGCATATGTAAATTGGATAGGGTGAAGTCAATGTGATTTAAAGCTAACATCTCTTCAAGAACTCAGATGAGACAAAGGTTTTATTAAATGAAATAGTAGAGGAAATTGAAGTTCCACATTTCAGTGTAATGTGATCATGAAGATGGAAAATAATATTTAGTGAAATTAAAAGTGCAGGCTTGAAATTTACATCACTCTTAATCTACATCTGTTCTTTTCATTTAATTTATCTGACATGCCCCACTTCTTCCAGGGGAATTACAGAACAAGATCTATTGGATATAGGGATATTAGCAAGACTGCATTGGGGTCATACATTGATTTATGCAACAACCTTTTTACTATATTAATTAGGCAAAGATAAAAGCAAATTAAAAACAAGAGTTAAAGTTTGTATCACATACAGATCCTTGTCTATGCTTATAATTAAATACAATATTTATATTCACATGCCCTATAGTGTTATTTTAGATTGCTCAGAAGGGAAAAAAAAAAAATTCTCAAAGTTTTAGTCTGAAAAATCGACTTAGCTTCAAATTATTTCTGCTTCAAAAGTGAGTACATTTAACATTTACTGCGATGTCTAATTTAAATGGTGCTACATTAGGGCTTAAAAAGGTATTACTGTTTGTCAAGAGTTGATCTATGACCTGTGCCAGGTTATTTGTGTCATAAAATTCTTTCATCCTGTACATTTTCCCAGACATTCATAATTAATTGTTCAGAGTTCAAAATAGCACATTACCTGACAAAGTATTTTAAGTATTTTTCCAGTATTTGAAAAAGCAAGAGAAAAGGGAATGAAATAATGCAAAACTTGTTTACAGCTACTTAAGCTTTAAATTAATTCATAACTGTCATGGCAGAAGGGAACATGGACAGTACAACCACTACAAATGTCAGAAAAGGAGCTTTCACTCTTGTGGACTTTTACACCATAAGACATACCAGCAGGCAAGAAGCACTGGATCAAGGAGGGTCAAGAACTCCAGCTTGTGCTTTTCTAATATTTTCAGGCCATTTTTACATCTACATTGTAGCAGCAGACAAGAAATATTGTCAATGAATAGGGGGAAATTGTGTATAAAAGCTCCTCCTTTCTCTTTCTTACACAGATGCTCACACATGCAAGAAGATATCAAACTATGTATCTCAGCACAAAATCTAGCAATACAAAACTGTAGTTCTGGAGTAATTGGTTTTAAGGCATCTTTTTAAAAATATGGTCTTCAATATTTAATTTATAATACAGCATTTATATTTACTTTTAGGTGAGTTTGTGTTTAAGTAATATGTAGTGGAACTAGGTGCAGAATATCAACACAAAAAAACCAGGACCAACTCAAAACCTATCAGCTAAGGAGTACTCTACTTCATGCATAAAGTGTCTTTTTTTGATGCATATGAACTACCCTTATCATAGTATGATCACATAAATCCCCAGAAAATGGGACTTGGAGTAACTCGAAACTATCCTACCTTTATGAGAATCAAACTGGGACACTTGGATTACTTGGATCATGCCATTAGCTTCTCAGGAGAACATAAATGTCAGGGCTGGTTTTCTGCTGAGAATATTCCAGTGGTGATATTAATTTCTGATTTCTGTTTACCCCATTATCTTTTCAGTTCAGCTAATATTGGATACAACACATACCATTTGTACAGCTTTATCTCTTTTACAACAGTTACTGAGAAATCTCAGCAGCAATTTATTGTAGAAGTTAAATTTAACTTTCCAAAACAGCATCAAGTTTTCCCTTCTGCAAATTTCTTTTTCATTCAATTGTTCCTTTTTATTCCCTACATAGATTTGATTAAGCTGGATCAAAACAAGACATCTACATACATGTTTCCTGAAAACAAAGTTGGACAATGTATAAATGAAGTACTCTTCAATTCAAGAATGACCTTTCCAAATTGCCTCTTGTATTGGGTTTGCATGGCAAGGTTATGGCAGCAGGGGAGCTACATGGGATTGCTTCTGTGAGAAGCTGCCAGAAGCTTCCCTTATGTCCAACAGAGCCCGCTGACTCCCAGACACACCCACTGCTGGATAAAGCCAAGTCCATCAGTGACAGTGGAGGTGCCTCTGTGATAACATATTTAAGAAGAGGAAAAAAACCTGCACAACAGCAACTGTGGGGGGAGAGAAGAGTGAGAAGATGTGAGAGAAACCACTCTGCAGACACTAATGGCAGTGAAGAAGGAAGGGGAGGAGGTGCTCCAGGTGCTGGAGCAGAGAATCCCCTGCAGCCTGTGGTGAAGACCATGGTGAGGCAGGCTGTCCCTCTGCAGCCCATGGAGCTTCACTGTGGAGCAGATATCCACCAGTAGCCTGTGGAGGAGCCCATGCTGGAGCAGGTGGATGACTCAAGGATGCTGTGACCCCATGAGAAACCAGTGCTGGAGCAAGCTCATGGCAGGACATGTGGACCAATGGAGAAAGGAGCCCATGCTGAAGCAGGTTTGCTGGCAGGACTTGTGACTCCATGAGGGACCTGTGGTGGAGCAGTCTGTTCCTGAAGGACTGCACTCAATGGAAGGGACCCATGCTAAAGTAGTTCGTGAAGAACTGCAGCCCATGGGAAAGACTCACTCTGGAGAAGTTTGTAGAGGACTGTTTCCCACGGGAGGGACTCCACGCTGGAACGGGGGAAGAGTGTGAGGGGTCCTCCCCAAGAGGGAAGAAGCAGGAGAGACAACATGTGATGAACTGACTGCAAGCCCTATTCCCTGCCACCCTGGCAAGGAGAAGGTAGAGAAAATCACAAGTAAAGTTAGCCCAGGAAGAAGGTAAGGATAGAGGGAAGGTGTATTAACATTTAGTTTTTATTTCTAATTATCCTACTCTGATTTGATTGGTAGTAAATTAAATTAATTTTTCCCTAAGTTGAGTCTTTTTTGCCTGTGACTGTAATTGCTAAGGCATCTCCCTGTCCTTTTCTCAACCCATGAGTCTTTTATTATATTTTCTCTCCCCCTGTCCAGCTGAAGTGGGGGAGTTATAGAGCAGCTTTAATGGAAACCCAATGTCCAGCCAGGGTCAACCCATCACACCTGTGCATTTTATATTTGGAAACGTGAAGCGATATTTTTAGATGTGGGAAGGCAAATGCATTTGTTTCGCTGTAAAGAGTGAATATGTACGGCCTAACCACACAACTGGTTATCTGTTATTCGTATAAATGGCTACATTAGATCAAATTTGTCCTACCTAATTTTAGATTACTTTAGTCCCAAAATAGTTTGATAGCCTCTCTTTGCAACAAGTGGAGTAACACAGCTACCTGTAAAAAATCTTTCAGCCCACATAAACTGTGAACGTCCTCAGGAAGTGCTAATACTTCCTCATTGCCTTCAAAAATGTCACAAGTTGAGTAAGCTTTCAACTTAGGTTTCTCCATGAAGAGGCTTCAGTAGATGAAATGAACCTCAGCATGTTTGTCTTGATTACTCAGGGCAGCTTTGACTTATACCAGAAGAGTGGAGTAAGACCAAGTATTTTATGTAAGAATTCACCCAAATATGAAGTTAATTTTGTCTCTTAACATTCTAGCTGCCCATGGACAAATGAAAAATTCCAAATTACTTGCACTAGTTCACATTTCAAATTAACTTTTATTCCTCATACTCGAATGACACAGGAGGACAAAATGAAACAGCAGGAGAAACCAAATTGATTAGACAGTGATCTAATATTAAGTAGTGCTAGATTTGCCTCAGCTCTTCACAATCGGTTCTGAAAATGAGTGTAATGAAGCCCAACACAACTGCTGCTTATGATGAAAATATATGGAACAGATCTGTAAAACAGTCATGGTCTAAATGATGATCCTGAATCTTCACACAGATAAGGAGAAATGGAATAAATCTAGCATTTGGACAACACCAGTTCTTAAAAGCATAACAAATTCCTCTACAAAGCTATATTGTTATACAAACAATGCAAGTTTCTTTTTTACGTTATGATTTGTTTAATCTTTTTTACAGCTTTCGGATCAGTTCCTGTTTAAAATGGAAGCAGATATATTTTAATTAAGCATTCCTTAAATTATGAGGCATGAAGTCTGTCCTATAGCATATAAATTGGACTTTTTTTTTTTGGTTTTGAATATTAAACAATGGTGGGTTCACTTATTCATTGGATACCACTGTCAAATTTTGCAATTCTTACAATAAAACAAAAAAAAGCAAAATTGCAACTTTCTATTCATATTGAAATCCTCTTATTTCATCCAACTGCAGTCGATTTTGTAGTTTTAGTAAATCATTTCAATGTATGCTGGCTGCAAGCACTTTGCCTGGTACCAAGACTATTTTCCCTTAAAATTTAATGCATGATGGTTGAAGACAAGTATCTGCACAGTATGAAGAGTAGGAACAGTACAGGGAAATAACAACACATATTTCAAGACAGGTAAAGAGATTATTTCCTTATCATGACAGCAAAACGGCTTTACGCGTTGTACATTCATTATAATTCAGGAAGTTCAGAATGTCATTTTTCCCCTCTCCAAAGCAGACATATTTTACATTGATTTCTGGTTCCCATGACACAGTGTACCTAATTTCAACATAGTAAAAAAACCAACAATGCTATGCTTGTGAGATGGTATGATTTTCTGTGAACTGCCACATGTTGAGTCCTACAGGTGTATGACTGAAGTAAGTCTTGTCAGTCACCTACAGATATGAGGGGTGCTTTGTATAAATCAAACATTATTCTTCAAAGTGCACTGTCCATAGATAATTAATGCTTTACCATTGTTTATACTTATCAGTTGTCCATTGTATTGTCTGACTACTACTTGTTTCCCAGATACACAACTCTTAAATATTTGATATAATAAAGTTGTCCTGTTAAGTTGGTTCAGCCATGTAGTAAAAGAATTCTATTCTACTATGGCTATCAAAGGGAACACAAGTGCAGATACCTTGAGAATACTTCAGAAAGCCATGTCATGAAGTCTCAAATAACCAAAACTATCTTTTCAGTTCTACTTCTGCAATTGCACTTCCTTCCAATCACCCATGTCTGTATACAGCAAGCTGATATTACACATCTAACATTAAGACAGGAATGAGGAGGACATGAAAGATTACCATGCAATCCCCACCATAAAGTCAATAGCATAAGCCTTGAGCAAGGCCAGAGTTGAAGTGCTGGTGGTAGATTTATGCCTTCATACAGCTGAAATAATAGTTTTCTGAGGTTGAGAGAAATTATGGAACTTCATTAAAGCTGCCATCATGGACAAATTTTGCAACGAAGACTGCGCACTTGATGAATGATGCTGTGTGCCTAAGTGCACTGTCTGATTTAGAGTTCAAACCTTTTGTAGTACGTTCCATGAAGATAAAATATTTAGTGACACTATATTTTGGGCTCTATATTTTTGACAATATGTTTCATGCCTCATTTGCCACCAAAGTAATGAGATTTTAGTCAGTGTTCAAAGACTGACTTCACATTTTTCATGGCAAAAACCCAAATGGGTTATTTTTCTAGACTAGTGTACTACTAGTTCAATGAAGCCCTGAAGTATATGTAGACCTTGAGGCAGCCAAAGTGTAAAATATTGACTTCACAACACAGAGAAGACAAGAAACAAGAACTCTGATTAATGATTGTAGCTGCCTATTGGCTCCTAGATTATAGTCTCCCATTTACATTTTTTCCCTAATAGTAAGGTACACTGATACAATACTAATCTTTTGAGAAAGTAATCAACTTCTCACATATGCAGATATAGAAATGTAGAACATAGACCTCACTTGTTAAGTGCTAAATAAGATTTCTGTCCTAACTCTTGCTTTCCATAAGACACCTGAGATTACAATGGGTTTCTGAAAATATGTATTGTGAAACAACCAGCAAAGCATTACATTAAATATTGATGATATTTTTCTTCCTTTTTTCATAGAATAAATTATAGCTCAAACTATTGTTTTACTGAGTATTGAAATCACTATAGTCTGTACCCATATGTTCTGTCAAAAGATAGAAGAGTTTTATTTTAAAAAATGGAATATAGAGGGAATTTTCTGACACTTTCACAACACTTAACATGCAAACACTAGAATGGTCTACTACCATGTAGACAAACAGTCTTATCATGAAATTCTGAATATAAAGATAATAAGAAAGAAAACACAGAGAGTAAAAACATACTTAGTAGCTCTAAAATGGTCTTTAATTTGTCAGGCTTGGCTTGCAGTGGTTAACAAGGAGTTTGCCCACATTGTAATCAACAGTACCAACAGTTTAAATTGCTAGTTTTAAATCAAGTATTAAATGAAATACTAACTGGGGTTCAAACATTGAGGAACAGGGTAAAAAGGGACCAGCCTGGACACTGTCATGCTGTAGCCAGGCTTGCCATTACCAAACAATCTAACTTAAAGCTATGCTTTAGCCACTTCATGCTGCACATAGCCAGAAAAGAACAAGAGATGCAAAAGATTTATGAGATGTTTTTAAAATACAGAAAAAATATATGTCAAAATAATGACAATCTTTTGTATACTATGGACTACAAAACGATGCTAGAAAAGAGTAAACGCCTGGTTTCAAAAGGAAGGTGTGACCATTGTGGAAGGCCGTCTCTGACATTTTAATAAATGGCAACCAATCACCAATCATTGTTAAGAAACGCTAGATACTGCAAGTTCAAACAGCAGCCAACTGTGATGAAGAGTGTATTTCAGTTAAAGCAAAGTTTTAATGGGAGTTCCAATCTTCCTGCTTCCCCAAACCTCATTTTAATGCCTAAATCTCAGATACAGACATTTGATAACCCTAGAATCATAGAATGGTTTGGATTGGAAGGGACCTTAAAGCTCATCCAGTTCCAACCCCCCTGCAATCAGCAGGGACACCTTCCACTTGACCAGGTTGCTCAAAGCCTCATCCAGCCTGGCTGGATATTACACATTACTATAACAGAGCTTTTTAAAGTATGCAACACACAATATCTGAGCGTGACTTTTAATTGGAGAAACACAAATAAAGCCATATGAAAAAAATTAAGAGACTTTTGATGCTGTCTGTGTCCGAGCTGGCAAATAACCAAATTGTGCTCCTCATCTGCAAGGGCTTTTGAGAGGGCACATCTTCCTGAGTCTGCAATTTCACTCCATCCCAGAACTGGGTATGGCAAATCCTGTGTATTAGAAGACAACTGCAAAGAGTAAAATCCTGACTTAATCTGAGGACACATCCAGATTACATTGATTTTGGAGGCTAAAATCTTATTCCAGAGCACTTACCTTTTGCATAGTTGTGCAGGAAATAAAAAGTATCGCTTTCTCATGACTATTCAGAATGTAAGGGTGCTCAGGCAAAGTCCAGGACAAATCAAGAGGGGGAACTAGAATTAGCAAACAAATTAGCACCTGAGCTATATCTGAATGTTGCAGGATTATATTTGTAACACAACCTGTTCCAAGTTTTTTCTCCTTCCAATCATATGCACCCCTTCCTCATTCCTCCAACAGCAGCAGTGCACTGTGAGATGTGTATAGGAATGGGATCTTGGAGTGGCTGATGATAACATAGAAGACTATGGAGTTGTCTAGCCTCTCCCAGCCATTTTTGGCATAATTCATGCCCATCTGTTCCCTTTCATGCTGCACTCCAGAAGGAAGCAGATGGGACCTACTCTGCAGTCTTCTTCTGAAACTCATATTCATTATAACCTAATTTTTACAATGACAGTCTTGCTGTCAGCAATGCTGCTCAACCAATTTTTTTCCCCTCTACAGAAGCAAAAAATAACCTTTGCAATAATAGGCTTTGCCCATAAAGGTCATAATGTTAAAGAGATACTAACAAGTGAACCATCTCCTCATCCCTGGAAGGAATCTTGTTTCCATTCCAAGCCTTGGACTGGATCTGGGCATGACTCCCTAACATGTGGTGTGGCTGATGCTCCTCTGATATTTTTCAGCAAAGGCAGAGGAGTGAATGTTTTTTCTTGTGTGTTAGAAACTGCTGCTGCTTGTTTCACTAGTTGCCAGCTTACTAGCTTTTTCTCTTCCTGACGTTCTGCTCTGAAGGAAGCATTGTCTCAAACACTTTGCTATTTCATGAAGACTTATTTTTAATAAGTCTTCAATAAGTTTTGCTTTTCCAACATCATTAAAAGACTTACAGAGAAATCACTGGATGGAGAAACAGTTATATTTTCTGCTCCATTCTTCTCATGTTTTTGAGTATAGCCTGTTCTTTAAGAGAATTCCATTCCATTTAATGATAACTTTCCGCATGGACTGAGTGTATAATTCCCTTCCTCCACTTTGTACCTGAATTGATCATACAGTGATGTTCTCCTGACATTTTAGTTAGCAGTTTTATAGTCTATTTTTCAGAAGGTTTCTTCTTTTTTGGGGGATAGAAAGAAGGTAATGTAATCAGCCATTCTTTTCCTCCTGTGGTTTTACTCAAGGAAATAATTAATTTAGTATTAAAACTTTTGCAAACAATAATAAAATGCACAAATCTCATGATTGCCACTATTTAATGGAACATATCTGAACACAAGTATCTATAAAACTTTTTACTTCTAGTAGTTTCTTCTTATAAGCTGTAGGAACGTGCCAATTCAGGCATAAGTTATTGCCCATTAAAATGGATTTTAATCAGATCAGTTCAGGTTCTATCCTTCTTCTATGGTACATACATCTCAAGGAGCAAACACCACTTCTCATTGATCATTCCTATCCAGGTCAACAGTAAATAAGTGAAAGTATATCACAATCTAAGAGATACAAGACAGGCAGGGGCTCATCCTTTTCCTGTTACCTTGAGGGTGGAGCAGGCGATGTGTGGTTGTGAATGAATAGGATTTTACTTCTGTGTTCAGCCCTGTGTCTGACAGGAGAACTGTAGAATATGAGAAATGTGCATAAATAGATAACAATTATAAACATAAAGAAATCCAGGAAGGAAAACAGAAGTGCTGCTCATTAGCAAAGCTTCTATGACTTCCCTATGCAATGCCTCAATCTGACCTACAGCGATCAGGCATTTTTCACACTGCTGCATCTTAAGTCCTGCTGACTAATACCTTTGTGCTGTCGTGACACATTTTTCCTAGCTAGATATTTTTTAAGAGGGCAGAAAAAGCAAAACATTTAAGAAGTCCAGACTGATAACAGCAGAATCCTGCCCTTCTTCTCTTAACAATGAAATACACAAGAAGTTTATAAATAAAAGGTCTTTCTCTCTGCATTTTTTTCCTATGAATTTGACCTCAGGTTCAGAACATGTCTTTATGACTTCTGGTAACCTTGAAGAATATCTAGGAGTATGCAGAATCTTAAACATTTCTCACTTCCTCAAGTAAACTGGAAAATGTTACAGTCTGTTCCATATACATGAGTTACTGTCGTCTAGTGCTGATGAATCAGGCATACCACATACCCGCTCTTGCCAAAAGGCAAGAGTAGTTATCACTTCCTTTTCACACTGCTTAAGTAAATTATTTATTACAAGTTCAATTGAATTTTAAGATACAAAAATATATAAGTTGCCTTAACTTTAGATTCTAATTTAATTGTGTTTTTTTTTTTCCCCCCTAAATGTTGAAGGTGTTTAAAATGTAAGAGAAAAGAATATTGAAGAAGTATTCAAAAATAAAACAGTGATACAGCACACTGTTTGTTGCTGAAGTGGAAAGCTCCTAATTTACCACATATGATCATGCACAACATGCAATTAGAGTATAGCTTATACATATACATATTTTGTTTTATATGGTATATTTAGTTTCTCAAATAAATGAGAAAAGAGTGCTCAGAGATCATGCAGAATTCTCCTGCCCAACTGCACTATCAATTCTATCATCCTCTCTCTTTCACTTCAGGGTTATAAATCTTTGTTTCTCTTTGAAGAAGCTGCATTAATATTTAATTGGAAAACTTCATAAAATGTTAGAAAAACATTACACCAAATACAGAGTAATGCCCAAGAGAGGAAACAGCAGGATTTGTGTTATGTAGTTTAGTTGTGCATTTGCATTTCATTCTAATATCACTGACCTACTAAAAAAACCTGCTCTCATTCTTGCTGAGTACAGGAAATGTGTTTTTTTCTAAGGAAATTAAGCCATGAAAAGCCCCATCTAACTTGCCATTTACCTTGGCCATTTTGGGATGGATGCTTAAAAGGTATGGACTTGTTTTCAAGGCATTAGAGAAATACATAATTAAATAAGTAGCTCACAGCAATTAGAGATACATTTCATTGTGCACAACTCTTCCTTTTGATTTAATATCATTTATTTTACGATGCCAGATACACTATAACTCTGATATTAAAGGTATTCAAGTCCTGAAGGTCAAACTCTAGATAAATCTGAAATTATAAAAAAAAAATAATGGATTTTGACATAGAAGCATCACTGAAAAGAACAAATAAGGCAGAAAATTCACCTTGAGATGAGCAAATTTAAGAGCTATTCTTATGTAGCATCTAATATATGTAATTGATTAGTCTAAAATATTTATGTTACATAGGTTAAGAGTGAGAGGGAATATGCTGCACTTAAGATACTCTGGCTATGAGAACGACAATTCTCCATTTCTGGATCTTCACTGTGGAGAAATAAATTATGAGATGCCTCTACCATCCACCCCTCAACCGCACACCCACAGTGAAGCTGAAAAATGAATTTCATTCCAGTATTTTTACAGTTCTAGAACTTATTATTAACCTTATTTATGTGTTTAGCTGTCTATTAGGATTCAGATTCTGAAGGAGTGTGTGTTTGATGAACTGATTAAAGTTTATGGAATATAGTATTTTATGGTCCTACATCCTAGTGTTGGGCATCTTTTCACATACAAATGACATAATGTTTATATAAACTATTAATGCACTAAATTAAGTAATTTATAAACCCTGTATTCAGGCTTTTGTTTTACATTTTAAAATAATTATGCTAAAAAGCTGTTTACATATCCAACTCCTTGATTTTAATACCCACATTAATGACTTCATAAAATACTGTATTAAAAATCAAAACAAATATTTGTACACTGAAGGCACTTCTCAATGAAAATTTAGAACCACATCAAAATGTTGACAGTTTTCTGTAACAATAGGCTTAAGAATCAATCTTTAAAACCAAGCAAACACTTTCTCTGCTGAGACCATTTTCTCTTGATTTTACAGTCACTCAGATGTGACTCCAGAATGCACATTTGTGTCTGTATAGTTTAAGCTTTTTCAAATACAGAACTTCCACTGGTGTCTCAAGTGAGATACTGCTCCATATCCTTCTAAGTCCCAAATGAGTACTTGTTCCAGTTTTGAAAGTCCAGGCTGTATCTTTTCTTCTAAAAGAGCTCTGTATTTGGGACAAGTACAAAATATGTAATAGATATGCTGTACAGATCCACTTTGGATAAGAAGGAAGATTTTATCTTTTATCTTAACGTTTCTAATTCTCTATAGAATAACAGAATGCAAAGTTTCATTTTTGCATGTACAAATTCCTCTCTCAGACCACAGCAGAGTTAGAGAATAAATTCAGCCCCTAAATTCCCTTTGTCCAGGATTTCTGCAATGTTGTCCAATATAAATTGCCTTGTAAAGTTTTTTTTAAGTCATCTTTAGCTTTAGAGTGCATTCCATTCCAGTACTGAGGAAAGTCTTGAGATTTAATGAATAACAGCCAGCATTTTGAAACTCAGCAACAATAAATATACTTTACTATGAACTGAAATCAAGTATCTAAAATCCTCCTTAAAATCAGACATTTTTTTCAAGCTGGAACACCATGATTGAAGCATTAAAAAATATAATCACTACATTTCAAAGATTATGGCTGCATTCTTTCTTGGATTTTTAATTTCTCCAGTTGTAATACAGAGGTTAGCAAAATGCCTTTGAAAGAAAAAAACTCCATAAATTCAAAGGGTAGGCAAAACATTATTATTTTATAAGAGTATAATTTCTTGCTGAGTCTTTCTTTTTCTCCCCTCTCTTTCTCTTTTATTCTGGTTTCTCTTTCCAATAGCTGGTTTTCCTATTCTTTTATTCATTTTTCTATTTTCTCCCCTTTGCAGCCATCAAAGATGTTGTGAAACAGTGTGACATTGCAAAATAAATGTAACTTGCATGATGGAAGAAAAAGGTTTTTTGTGTTTAAAAAGCAGCAACTGACAGTCAGAAAGCAGAAAAATTCTGCTTTGTCTAGTCACTGCTTTTGAACTGCTCTAAATTTTGCTACTTTGTCGTGTAAGTTACATTAACGTATAAGTCACTTCTGAATTTGGCCTGTCATTTTTGTCCATGAGCTTTGTTTAAAGGTTCAAATAAATCAGATGGTGAACCTGTCCTCCTACCATTTCAAAGCTTTTCATGCTGTAACTCATGCTGCCTCACTGGCATACTTGAGAATTTTATGCCTGGTGTTACTATGATTCTATGCTGTAATTCATTATTAGCAGACTTCCCTGATGCAGACTGTCCCCCCAGCCCCCAAATATTAGCATCTAGTACCGCATGCTCATCAGATCAAAGATCTCTGACCACAATATTCATGTGCTGAGAGAATTCCACTGCTTCATGGTGAAAGAGCAGGAAGGATTCAGGTGGGCTACAAATATGTATCTACATAATAACATTATTTATAAAGAGGACAGTTCTTCAGTCAGATCTTCCTAAGGTTCAATGCACATCCTAATCTATAACATTTTTAGAGGGTTTTTTTTTAATTTTTTATTATGCTTCATAATTTTTTGCAGCAGCAATTTTCAATAAAGATGTCTGACTACTCAATTATTTCCACACTGCAGACAATTACATTTTTGCACTATAAAAAGTACGATCAATTTTAAAAATCTTCTCCCACTGTCTTCAATTTGCTTACATATCTTAATTATTAACCTTGAATATTTATACCAACGTGCAGCTATTAATGAACTGATACATTAATAATATATAAACTCTCATCACTGACAATAGAACTGAACAGATAAAAGACAAGTTCTACTTTTTCCTTTAAAATAATTCTACTGTCATTCTTTTGGTCCACCTTGTCTATTGAAGTACTTACCATACACTCACTCAGATTCTTTTTTTTGGAAAGACTCCTTCATAAAATGAATGGACACATAGGTATGTGTATAACAAACACCAACCTGCCATCTCGCTCACCTTTGTCAAAAGTAATGCCAACAGCTATCAAGCAACAAATAGAGTCAAAGTTCACTGAAATCAACAGAAATCTTGGATCTGACTCTGAATATGTTGGAATTTATGTAAGAAAAAGTTCTATTCATACACACATAGGTGCAAGTATTCAAAGTAAAGTAAAGTAAATATGGTATGAATACACTGGGAGGTAAAAAAATACCTATGGTCAGACTTAAATTTCTGAGTAGGCTCTTCCCAAGCCTTGATGTTTTGAGCAGAGTATTTGCCTGTAAATTTTTTAAAAATAACAGGATGAAGTAATTCTTCCACATGGATAGCAACAAACTGCTTTGTCCCACCTAAAATACACACATGCAAGAGACAGGTAAACTTCAAGCATTAATTCTCATCTAGACATAATCCAGTAAATAAGTTTCAAATTTCTTTCCCAGATAATTTTTATTTCATTAGCCAAAAAGTTGTATATAGTTGTAACAGAAAAGAAGCACCTTATTCTGTGATGCCAAAAAGGACACAGATAAGGGTTCTTTGAGAAATTATAACTCTCTTGAATTTATGCCTTTAAAATGGTGTTTAACAATGTCCTCAGGATTCAGTTTGGGCAAGTTCATTTTATGCTTTCATCCAAGTTTAATTTTATTTAATCGTTCATTTATTTCCCTTGTCATTTTTAGTGTATTTTTCAAGCCAGCTGTCTCATTAAGATAGCTTTTGGCCACCAACTTGCTGAAACCCCTGCTGAGAATGCAATGTTTCTCAAACAGTATATAATTTTATACACTGTAACTGGAAGATTAGCATAATTTAATCTTTCCTGTATTGGCACTGTCTACTCTAAATAATGTAGCTCTATGTTTTCTTTACCCTTAACAAGTTAGATCTTCCACCTTACAACCCAGAAATAATTCCTAGATTCAGAATCCCACGTTTTATGAGTTGAGCTCTCCTTCTTTCATCTCATACAAGAAATAAGACTTTCCTAAAAACGTTTGGATGAGTGACTCCTCCCTGGCAGACCTGAAGGTATTTCACTATGACCCTTGTTATCTATCACTAACTTCATTGGAGCTATGCCACCATAGTATGTGCAAGATGCTATTTATGAATTAGATCTCCCTTCTTATACACTAATATTTTAAGGCCTTCTTCCTTCCATGATCTGCTGATGCTGTGGGGCAGCAAAGCCTTTTTTTCATGCCTGAGAGGATATGAAGTTGAGGGCATGATTCTTACCTCTGTGGTCATTACAGCGCCACTCTATAATCTAGGCAGCATACTGGTCTCCAGAGCTCATGTATTATAGTCAAAATCCTGAGATGCCTGGGGAATGCTGCAATTGGTGTTGACACCAACAAAATGTGATACATAGAACACCTTGACCAGAAAAAGAAGAATTTCAAAATAATACTCGATTATATATTTACCTTATCCTTGTTTACACTGACAGGATTAGGGAGATTATTATATCTTTTTCAAAGGACGTAACATACAAAATTGTAGTTTTAGACATGAAAAGATTGATGGCATAAACTTCCAGGAAAAGGTATATTGCTCAGTGATGGTTTTTTTGCTGGCATGAAAGTATAAAAAAAAATCTCTCCTAATTAAGATGGTTTTCTCTAAACTGCCAAAATTAAATTCTACGTTATTTTGTTTCAGAAACAATTAAAAACAATAGTGTTTTTATTGAGAATATGTTCCTGGGAATATCTGGTGGCTGCTAGCTGAAATTAATTAAATTCTCACTAGTTTCATGAGTTTTCACAAACCTGCTAGCATTACTGAATCAACCAGACAGTTGACTGAGAGTTTCTTAACAAGAACAGTTCTAGTACTTTGCTATTCTACTTGTCAGAAATCAACATGCATGCTCAAAAGTATTTCAAAGGATCAGCATTTTGAGGTAAAAAAATTGTTCTTTTGGAAAATCTCCAACCAGTACTACTTATAACTGTTTTAAGAGCAGAACATGATTTCTCTGTGCAGTTGTCAGAAGAACAGTTCTTACTATAATGGTTCAATAAGCAATTGTCTTTTTCCAAGAGCCCAGCTGACAAAAAAGTGGATTTGAGTTCAAGTTTTGTGTGAGAAACCATATTGCACATATTTGATAGAAATTTTTAAAATGTTAATCAAATGTTACCCTAAATTATCAAAATTCCAGCTTCATAAAAATAAACTGAAATTCAACATTCTGCCTGAAGCTGAACATGTTTTGTTTGGTTAGGTCAGTTAGATATTGCAGATCATATCCATAGTAAGGATAAACTAAGATGTACGATACATTAAGACATTTTATTTAAAAAACACTGTTCTTATCTTAGAATTACAGCTGAATATACTAAACTTCAGAGAAATTTGGGAAACCTTTGGAGAAAAAGAACCTCTGTGCTCTCACCTGAAATGACAAGTACTGTTGCAGCATTACTATGAATAAATTCTCACAGTTAGAAGCAATTTTCATTTTAGAAGCATGAAACAATACTATGCAAATACCTCATCCAAGATAGCAAATTATAGCCAAGACACTACTTAACATCATATCAAGTAACTGTCTGTCTGACTTGCCACTAATGGGAATTACAATTCAGTATTTATTTATGCCTTTTACTAACAAAGTCTTTATTAACTTATTCAAAAGATTAAAAAGCCTGTTCTCTTATGATTTCCATGATACTTATTTACTGTTCAGTAACATAATTTCCCAAACATTTACAACATAAAGTTACAAACAAAAATTCAGATTGCAATAATTTACATTTGGGAAATGAAGTATTACTGCAACATCACATAGCTTTTATCATTCCTAGACTTACTAAAACTGTTACTGTAACATACATAAGAGATTTGTTTTTGCATCTTTGTGGAAAAATGGGATGTCCATGATTTTAGCTGCTTAGTGACACTCGAGAGACTCTGAAAACACAGAAAATGGGAAAACCTGACTTATAGGTCATGGGAAGCATAGTGCAGAAAAAATTGGTTCCGGTATCAGTCCACATCACAGGGCTGAGCTGGTGCTAATAAGTGCGAATGGTTGTCAGCTGGGCCTAACCAGGGCTATGAAAGCATCTCTACTATGCACTAAAGCACTTTGGATCCCATGGAAGTTTATTAATTCAGTTAGATCACTTGTTCAGACCAAGCTAGCTGCATAAAATCTGTAGCCATCATGCCCCCTTAGAACCCAAGACTACTGGTAAGCACATTGTGGAGAAATTCAAAATGTTCCTGCACTGTTAGTGTAGGGATGACTAGGCATGCATGCTCCAGTTCAGCACCAACATTTGAAGTGTATCTGAAAAGGAAATAAATCAAGGACTGTATGACGGAGCAGTACCATAGTGTGAAGGGCAAGTAAAAGAGGAAAGAGAATGAAGGGGAAAATAGAAATGAAATGGTTCGTGCTTCTAGCCTAGAGATGATATGGGAACTGTTGTAAGATCACAGGGCTCCATCCTGTCAGTATGAATCATTTACTCAGATCCATATGTTATACCAAATAAAAATTGAGTTGAATTACAGAATAGTCATTCCATTCTGAGGGTCTGAATAGTGCTCAAGATGCTCAAACTTTGCTTTTCTGGTTTATGAGATCACCAAATCCCTTTACTGGCATTATAGACTCATAGCTCACAGCTGCCTGCTATTTATTCTGTGTATAATCTCCCTATTTTCAGGAAGTTATAAAGTGTGTATGAAAGGTTCCCTAAGGGATGAAATGCAGTATAAAAAAAACCTCAAGTCTTGAGTGATTTATTTCACAAAAATGATTTTATAAAATAAGAAAACCACTGCTGCTAGTCTTGGTCTTGTTTAAACTGTAACAGAGCCAAAGCATGAATAGTTAATAGCAGTGCTCTAAACATTTGGGCTCCTGGAAATCAAACAAAAATACATATCCACACACATATATGGTCATCCCAAAAGGGTCCAAAAGTCCTTTGAGACAGTAATGGTCCAAATTTCTCAGTCAGAAATATATTCTTAATGCAAACACATGCTTACAACCTTTCAGGAATCATAACATAAATAATATCACTATATCTAATGAGAATTTGTTTAGTCTGTATTGTTAAATTTGTAACTAATTACTTTTATTTTTTTTAAATATTCTTTACAAATCACCAAATACAAAGCAGACCATAACTTGTTTGCTCTATATTTTCCTTGCTTTTGCAATTTCTTCACAGAAGAAATTCAGAAGGTAATAGAATAAGTAAATTCAGAATTATTACTCCACACATATCATTATGAATTAGGGCCATCTTAACCACGTGTAACCAGTATGTATGCCTGTGAAGAGGACTTTCTTCACTTGCACAGGTCAATCACAGAAGTGCAATGAGCCTGACATTAAACATACCACACATGGACAATTTCCTCTCTGAGTAGGCCCTTATCTTAGGAGTGCACTGAATTGCAGGGCTTCATGGGAAAACTAACTGCAACTTTCCCAGAAACTTAACCAAACAACGGGGCTTGTAGAAATAACAGCAGCTAAGAACCATCCTGATTCATCTGTAAATCAACTTTCCTCCTTTCAATCCAAAACAACAAACTGGCTTAACTGTTAAGTATATTGAGAAGAAAATGAGAAGAGCAAGACATTTAGTCTTCAAAGGCAAGAGCTAAAAGTCTGTAAATTATAAACCTAGAGGGACAGATAGAATCTGATTCTACATGAATAGACCTAGTTTATTTCAGCTGCCTTGCCTTCTTTAATGGGAATTCTCTTTGTGTAAATAAGGTTGCTTGCATTAGGCTGACTTTTCAAAGGAGCCTAAATAACACAGGGATACAAAATCTACTGGGTAACATTCACACATAAATGAATGTTCCTTTCTACTGCAAGGACAGTCATAGTCTTTTAGTGCAAATAAGAATAAAATCCTTAAGCTTTCAGTGGGAGAAAGAGTAACTCAGTTACGTTCCATTGAAAATCCAAATCAAAATTCTCAAGAGGAGAACACAGCATAAATAATAACATGTTTCTTTATCAGAGCTCTTTTATCCATCAAATGCTTGGAATCCTGTACTATGCAAAAGTACTGAATAAGGGTGTGTGCACTTTAGGATTAGAATAATGCAGACATATTTTGCATAGACAACGAGAAATCTCATTAATGTCAACTTTTTAACAGTAATGTATGTATCTATGTTTCACACTTAGATAAATGTGCTCAATTTATATGGTTATTATGGATCACCACTATACACCTAAATAATTACACATGTTGAATTGCAGCTTGAGGCTTACACTCGCAGTATACTCAGCAAACATACATTTATTCTCCACTTCTTTTTAAATTAATTTTAAAGCATAGATTGATAGAGTGGCTGACCTGGTAAGACATTTTAGATAGTGAAATACAAAGTTTTGTTTAAATAGTCTTAATTTTTTTAAAAAATCAAAATAGCTCTGAAAATCCATTATCTTTTTTTTTTTTTTTTTCACACAGTATAATTATAGCTATGACTCATACAAATCAACCTTTCAGATATCTTGTCATAAAATAAAGGCCAAGTCAGAAAATCTTGAAAGAATTTATTAAAGAATATAAATGGATAACATTGTCACTTTCATTAGTTTTAGCTTTTAAAACACTTATGACTTCTTACGAAAGTTAATTTCTGATGACTGCTTTTGAAATTACACGCTCAAACTAGCTATACCATGAGGCTAATGCTATACACAAAGAATTTTTATGATGCACACTGAAATGTTTCTGGCATTGCTGTAATTTCATCAGTGGTTATCAATCAACAGTGTAAGAAAAGGTCTGCGGTTTTATACACCACCCTTTCATAACACTGGCACAAATTTCCTACTTAGAATTACTCCAATCTTATTTAAAATGAAAGAGTATAGAGAAATAAGTATTTGTATTGCACTACTACAATCCCACTTTAATAATCTGATCATCATCAATTAGCATTGAGAATAAATTACTCTCTTAATCAAGACTACCATAAAAAACTGCAGACTCTAGCACTAGAAAACTTTATCGTACAATTATGTAGAAATACTGTATTTAATTGGCTGCAATGTAGATGGTTGTTGTCACAATTCAAATTACAAAAGGCAAAGGGATGTTGTTAAGTCCATCTGCTACTACAGCTTTTTAAGTTTGCTGGGTTTTGCTTCACATTTACATTTAAAAGGTAAAAGCCACACAGAACTAAAACAACTCTTTGATTGTCAGTTTAATTGAACAGAAGAGAAAATGAGTGGCAAGGTATAAGTGGAGCTCTTTGGTGAACTAGTAAATTAAACCAAATAATTTTGTCTAAAAATTAATGCATGAGGTTTCACACAAAGGTCATTTTAGAGGCAATAAATGTGTCACTGCCACCTCTATATTCCCATCAGATTACTGTCACAATACAATTTTATTACCTTTCTTTTAGGGAGTATCATTTAAATAAGAGTACCTGAAATCAAATTAACCCTTACTTATCTTCCATAATTTCCGCATACATTTTTAACACACACATAGACATATATCAAAATGTCAATCAAAATTTTGAGTCAGGTACTTGAAAACATAATTCAAGTACACTGATTGTATTTTTTTAAAGTGTCTCATTAAAAGACATTTAGCAAAAGAAGGGCATGGAGATAGCAAACCCAGAGGCAGATGTATAGTTTAATTTTTCCTCTTTCATTGCCAAAGGATTCACTTTCAGTTTAGATGAAGATAATCTGAACTATGCCTTATCAAGTTTAGAGTCTATGATTCTAAGGCTTCATTCCTGAAACTGCACAGTTGAATATGGAGGCTTGAAAGGGACTGGGGTGTGGACACTGATACTGGATCAAGGCTCATGTATGTGTTTTAAAATATTCATTACAAGACAGCTTACAGATATCATTACCCATAAAGTCCTAGGAAAGGGTAAGGAGGTCAAAATTATAGTCTTTTTCAAGAGCAAGAGACAAAACCAATGTCCCTGGAGGATTACATTTGTGCTTCTTACACAGAGACTGACTACCTAATGAAGTTTCATGCTTTGTACCCATTGGATACACACTGCAGTCAGAATTTGCTTAGTTATGCAATTCAACTGGCTTTATTATAGTAACTCCTAAAATTGTTGATGCAAGCCAGTGAGGTGTTAAAAGAACCATGTAAAAATGGTGCATGCAACACATTCAGAGCCTGTGAAAATTCACTGAAAACAGACCCTATCCTGCCCTACAGCAGAAGAGCATAATGACAACCACTTACCTCACTGAAGCACACAGCATAGCGTGCGTTCTTATTGCACTCTTTTTCACAAGCATAGCTGATGTTCTGCTGGTAAAGTAAAATATGTCATCTCAATTTCATTTTGTTTCTTTTCACAGATGCCCTATTACTTACGCTGCTGAATTGTTCTACCTTTTAAAAGGCCATCAATATGTTGAGCACTGAAGCCCGGGCTATACAGAATAATTTACCACTTGGTACTCCTTGCAAAATCCACATTCCTAAAAGGCACACAAAGACCACATTTATTCAAAGTAGATTTCATCAAAGATCTACCCCATTTTGCAAATCAACTGTAAATGTCATCTCTACCTTTTTATTTCATTTTACAAGTTAGTTCAGAGAATGACAGTTTAAAGACTATGTAAATTAAGCCTATACATACTTTCTACTTCAGAATAATTATATAACCTGTGTTGTTGTAGCAGTATAAAAAGAAATGAAAACATTCTTATCGCAATGATTATTACTGCACAAGCATGCTTTAGTAAGACTAATACTGAAGGGCATGTTAATTCTTTTTATGGTGAAAAGTAGTGCAAGCAACATTTCTGAGAAGGGATCTAAGTTTTATGAATTTGTAGCATTGCAACTCTTCTTTTTTTTTTTCATAAATCTGCTCAGTGTAATACAAGAGGGTTTACAGTGTCCTTTCAGAAACACCATTGCTTCTGGTTTAAATCATTCAAGAGGCTAGCAGTCAGAAGAAATACATGGCAACAGAGAAGATTTCTTATCTCATGGGAGTCAGACTCTGAAGCTAGAATCTTCAGCACACATTTCTCTCTGAAGTTTCTTATTAAGCAATTACATAAGCAGTGCCATTGTTGTTGTCTCATTAACAATTTATTCTTGAATTCCCAGAATTAAAAAGATTCATTTGTCAAAATACTGCAGAGTCAGAAGGATTAAAGGCTCTCGGTTTGGAAGTTTTAAAAAGACTGTTCTGCTCAGGAATATGATCCATATACTTATTTTCAGTACCTTAGTCTTTCAAAAGTAGTTCTCTTTCTTTAGGGTAGCTTAAACATTGAGTTGAAACTAGCTTTCAAACCATAATCTCTTTTCTGAGGAGACACTAAGTATTTGGGGTTGGATTCATTAATGCAGTTGCTAAAAAGATAGCAATGGCATGCAATGGAATCTTCTGCCTGATCTGATTTCATACATACTTTCAATCAATCACAGAATCATTTAGGTTGGAAAAGACCTTTAAGATCATCCTTCACCCAAGATATCAGTGTGCCAACAGTTGATTTTATAAACAGTTCTGAAAATTAATTTTCTAAATTAAGCCATTTATTGCTTTCATTTATTTGTTATTTTTTTACATATTTTATTAGTATTTTGAACATATGTACATATTATAAAATTTGAAATGCTAGTGTATTGAATCTTGATTTACAAAATAATAAAATTTTGTAAAGTAATAATACTTCTGTCTAACAAGATTTTTGAAACAATTTTAAATTTCAGTAAATATGTTGGAGACAGAAGATCTCTATAATAAGATATATTACTGTAAGACTAGATAGATTTCATTTTTGGTAATAGACTGCTTTCAGATCACAGTAGGATATCAAGACCTGTGTGGCAAAATGTGACGTGAACATTCTTAAAGTGGTATGAAAAATTTCAAAATTATGAAAACACATAAGTAAAAACACTTGTCTCGCATGCATCCATGTTTGATAAAAGGATTCTTCTGTATTTAGTGTCTACTACTGTGAAAACAGAGGATAATTTCTCTATCTGAATGCTGATTGAAGAATTAGAGATGTACATACTCATGAATAGTATAGAATAATTAAACAATGTAAAAATATCACAACAATTGATGCCAAATTTTTCTTCATTATTTCATTTCATTTTCTCCCGATGTTTTAATTTTATTTCTTTAAAAGCTACCCAGGTTACGTTATATGCCAGCTGAAAGAGCTGGGATTACTTAGCCTAGAGAAGAGAAAGATCAGGTGTAGAAAAATCTTATTAACTTGTAAAAATATCCAGTAGGGGGGTGGGATGGAGCCAGACTAATCTTGGTAATGCTCAGTGACAGGACAACAGGTAGCGGACACAAATTGAAATGTGGGAAATTCTACTTAAACATGAGGAAAAACTTTTCTAGACTGCGGTCATCTGTGGATTCTCCAGAAATATCTTTCTGACAATACAGTACAGTTATAGATAATCTTTTGCAAGCTATGATATCAAATGAGAGCAATCAGATGGTTCTACAAGTATATGGAAAATTAGTTCCATTCTCTGTGAGATGCTTTCATTCTCTCCAATGATATTCTTTTGCTAGAAAATTTGTGAATGTTTTTGTTCCATTTTGTAATTTTTTTATAAGAGAAGAACTGATATTTCCTGTTCTATTTCTTTAGTTACATTGATAAATGGAAGTAAACTCACAAATAGAAAGTTAAACAATTATGTTTAAGGATTTGTAATCTTTTTTTTTTTTTTTTTCAATGAACCATCATCTTTAATGGTGAAGGCTGATTATACTTCTGTAAAATTCTGATTTTTTCCTCAAGCAGTAAGATTCATCCAAAGAAAAGTAAGCAGCTGAACTTTCTAATGTCAGGCAGATAGAGCTGTAGCTGCATGCAAAAATGTGGGCACACATTTGGATTGTAAATTGATTATATAAAAGAGAATGTTCTTTAAATGTTTGGCATTTCTTTTCTTTTTCTGTCCTTTCACTTGTGTGAAATATTGTTGGGACTTTATGTTCCATGAAAATATAAATACATAGCAAGTGTTCTCAGAAAAACAGGACAGAAAATACATGCAAATGCAATTATGTCCCCTTCCAACTACCATGTGCAATGTAAACAGCTTTTAGTGAAGGCAGGAATCAGTTCTACTAGCTTGCCTCTCTTGGATAACTTAGATAACTACATGGATTCTTTATATAAAAAACTGAGACCCATGCTGTGCTGCAGCCTCAGGCTCGTCATAACATGGTCTCTTATTAAAATTGTATGTAATACAGATCTAGAATTATCACTTTTTATTTCATTAAATCCTCCAGCTTGTCTAGCTATTGGCAAGGGCTTTTTGGTTGCTTTCTTTTTCTTTTTTCTTTTTTTTTTTTCCTTTTTTTTTTTTTTTTTTTTTTTTCATTTCCAGACAAGATTATACCTGAAAATAGAATCTGGAAGCCTTTAAACAAGTTTCCATTTTCTAGTGCCTAGAGACTTTTTTTTTTTCTTTTCTTTCTGCCACTATAGGCTCTGTCCTCTGATTTGTTAAAGACCTACGTACTTGAAAAAATGGTCAAAGAAATAGATCAGATAAAACAAATTCCTACTATTGCATTTCTGTCTGTTTATCTACAATGCTTTCACTGTTTCTTTCAATGTTGGTAACAGTAATACTAAAACAAACTAGGAAAAGAAATATTAATATAACAGTTGAGATGTTTCCAGTACTGCACTGTACGTCCTAATTATTTTAAATACTAGTAGAATTTAACAAAATCATATAGAAAATACGTATAGAGGGTTAGACTGCAAAGTAGGAATACTAAGTACTGAGGCACACATCTACTGAAGCAGACAAAACCCAGCAGAGTTCAAAGACTACAGGAGATGTGACAGTGCAGTCACAACCATATCTTCTCACACTCGAAGAACAAAAGGCAGCAATCCAGATGTATTTGCCATGAGGCAGTAAATGTTCTGCTGCATGGAGTACATCTCAAACAACAGAAACTCCAAATCCACCAGAATCAGTCAACAGCCTGTTCTGTTTGGATGTTGTGGTGGGTTGACCCAAGCTGGATGCCAGATGCCCACCAAAGCCCACCCTGTCACTCCCCCTTCTCAACTGGACAGGGGGGAGGAAAATATAAAGAAAGCTTCATTGGTCAAGATAAGGACAGAGAGAGATCACTCACCAATTACTGGCACAGGCAAAACAGACTCAACTTGGGGGGAAAAAAAGAATTTTAATTTATTACCAATCAGACAAGAGGATAATGAGAAATAAAACCAAATCTTAAAACACCTTCCCCCACCCCTCCCTGTTTCCCGGGCTTAACTTCTCTCCTGATTTCCACCTCCTCCCCCTCAGTGGCACAGGGGGACAGGGAATAGGGGTTGGGGTCAGTTCATCACACATTGTTTCTGCCGCACCTTCCTCCTCAGGGGAAGGACTCCTTCCCCTGCACCCGTGTGGGGTCCCTCTCACGGGAGACGGTCTCATCCCACATTGTTTCTGCCGCACCTTCCTCCTCAGGGGAAGGACTCCTTCCCCTGCACCAGTGTGGGGTCCCTCTCACGGGAGACAGTCCTACACGAACTTCTCCAACACAAGTCCTTCCCATGAATGACTGCTTTTCACAAACTGCTTTAGCATGGGTCCTTTCCATGGGGTGCAGTCCTTCAGGAACAGACTGTTCCAGTGTGAGTCACCCATGGGGTCACAAGTCCTGCCAGCGAACCTGCTCCAGTGCAGGCTTCTTTAAATAGTATCATAGTGTGTAGATCTCAAGTCTTTTGTGTTAACCTTATATAAGACATTATCTTATTAGGAAAGATATTTATTAACTCTAATGTGATACATCTTTAATAAACACATTTGTGTTTTATATAATTGTCCATTTCCTTCTACCTCTGATAATACTGATGTCTTTGATAAGAAGACTGTTAAAAAAATAAAAAAAATCCTTAGAATAAAATAACAGGCTTATATTTGTCTCATTCTGCTTTATTCTTTTTTTTTTCTCTTTTTTTTTTTTTTTTTTTTTTAATTCTCTTATCACAGAGGTGTCACTGATTCGCTTGGCCTTGGCCAGCAGTGGGTCCGTCTTGGAGCCGGTTGGCATTGGCTGTGTCAGAGATGGGGGAGGCTTCTGGCAGCTTCTCACAGAAGCCACTTCTATCGCACCCCCATCTACCAAAACCTTGCTACGCAAACCCAATACAGACATAAAACTGAATATGCAAACATCAAGGAATATTTCTCAAAAGAATCAGAACAGTGACAGCAACATGCATCTCTCACACAGTACATTTAATCAGCAGTTCTCAGCACACTTCAAAGAATACAAATATCAGAATCACTATTTTATTACTGGAAAAGCTCAGAAAGAGAGAAGAAGCAGTGATTTTCATGAGACTGTTAAGCAATCTAGGGCAGAAATGAAAGGAAAGCTCAGATCTTACTCGTCCTGGCACACTGCTTTCCTTCTCATAAGTGAAGCTATTCTTTAAAACCAGCATGCTACAAAGAACATAAAGCATGTATTTATTGAAATAAAATAGCAATCTGTCTCTACTCATGTACGATCTATCCCAATGTAATGTTTCAACCAAAATATTATCAAGGAGCTCTAATACTAGGAAAGTACAAATAAGCTAAGAAAAAATACAGTGGTATTTTAAATGTAAATACTTAGACAGTTCTATCAAGGTCAGGAGAACTATTTGGTCTGTAACTTTAACAATTTCCTAAACTTACTCTATAACTATCTGTAAAATCTTCTTTAGCTTATTTGCATATGGATAAATTAAATCATTGTAAATGTGTATCAAATATTAAATACATTAATATAAAGGTTTCACCTCAAATTACATGTCTCTATGACATCTAAATTCATACTGTTTCAAGTACACCAATGAATAATGCAAAACAATATCCGGCATAATCCATAGAGGTGTCCTCATGCACATTTTGCTAAATGCTGATTGACCTCAGGCACTCAGAAACTTTCTATGTCTTTAGATGATGATATTTCTGTCAGACAATTATGTGCAAATTCCTTGCCAGAGTTATAAGGTGAAACTGCTTATCACTAGAGATTTGTAACAGAAGCCTCAAACCACTTGAAACACACCTGATTTCAGATCTCATTTTATAACCCAAATCAGAAGTGGAGTTCTTGAACCCTTTACTGAATACTAGCTTCATGTGAAACTTTTTTCCTGCTATAATGTAGAGGGAAAGTTTAATTTGAAATTAATATTTTCTATTTGATATTAATATTTACTATTCAAAAAAAGATGCATCAAAATTATTAAAGTTACCAGAGCAATGCATATGATATTATGTACTATATCTATAATATTATATATGCCTGAAATTGTATCCCTACATATGCGAATGCACATGCATACACAGATTACAAATTGTTAGGACTTCCACATCAAAGTGTTAGAAATGTTTCAATTCTTTGGTTTGTATAAAACAGAATCAGATGGCAGTTGTAAGCGTATATAAAATAAGTCATATAAGGCATAAATGGTATGTTTTCTCTAATCTTCTTTTTCTTATTTTTTCTTTTAGTCTTGTATCTCCATTATTTTTCCAATCATATGTAATACCAATATTCTCAGTCATACAAGCATTACATTCTTTAAACCATTGCAGATTTACAGAAATTATAAAAAAGAATGGTAGGTTCAGTTCTTACATTTTATAAAGTAATTTTAAGTTTAAGAGAGTTCAAGTTTTGTAGCATATTTGAGTTGTATTATTTTACTAGAGGATATAAACAAGATTAGAAAAATACTCACAAACTCATACTGATAGATTCATACCTCAGTCTCAGGCTGTCTATACAGGGTTTGAATAGAAGAGTCCCTATAGACAGATTATTTATTGTGGATTAATAAATCTTCTGGGGTTACACATTGTGGTGTTACTTGTTTTATTTATGAAATTGAATGTGACAATTTTTATGTTGAGGAAGTAGAGTTTTATCAAATAAGAGCTAGCCCAAAATCTACCCAAAACTGCAAAATTCTTAAAATTAGCTAGATTTGCAAACAACATTTGGATTAGTTAGATGAACTGAGCTGAAGAGATTTTAGCAAAACTTTGAAGGCTCCAAATAATGAAATGAGGAAGATAAAAACTCAGAGGTTTTTTCTAATCTAACAGAGTTCACAATCAAAATTGAGGTGGCAAGTAAGATTAATCTCAGTTGATCTCATCTGAGATGGTCATCATGACTGAAAACACCTTATTTCTACCTCCTCCTCTTCAAGTAATGCAATATTGATGAACTCAGTACCAAGAGACGTGGATGGTGTAAGTGATAACATTAAAAGAACCCAGTTAGTAATACGTGACTCTGGAGTCAGAGCTACTAACCGAATCAATCAACGAATCAATGCAGCCAGCAAGCACTGCAGCAAGCCGAGTTGGTTCTCTGATTCCTTGATCTTCTTTTTAGTTGGCAGTGGCTTCTCCCTCTTGCTTTCAATGTTTTTCTTTTATTTTTTTATTTACAAATTAACACCTCTCATCTAAGTGTGGAGCAAAAAAAATAAATGCATATGATGCTATAAAAAAATCACAAATGAGAGTAGCTCATAGATGGGATTAGAGCTGTTATGTGTTGTCTGGAGAAGAAAGCAACACAAGTGAGAGGGTTAGGTTGCACAGCAGTAGGGCTGCCACTGGTTTTGCAACTAATTAAGAGCTGTGAAATTAGGTGATTCTGCAAATACAGAGTCCAGCGAAGGATGTGAGTGATTGTTAAAAAAAAAAAAAAAAAAAAAAAAGTACTTCAAAGCAAATCAGGTAGTTTGTGTAGTTTGTGAAAGCTCAGTTCAAGCTGAGAGGCCAGAGGAAAAAGCAAGTATATGTTAACTACTTATTATAGTCTGAGGGAGATTTCAGAGTGAATTAGGCTGGAGACATCTGTCCTCTTCTGGCTACAAATACGCTGCTGAAAAGATTATTGTTAGAGATTATTGCTACTTGTTACAGCCTCCCTGCTGGAATTTACTGCATCCACGTTACTGGAAGCTGAACTCCTTGCTTAATCACTCCTTGACAGACTGTTTTAATCAACTTGCCCCAATAAGACTGATATGAATTAGTGAGCGACCACAAAAGCAGCTCAGACAGCCTATTTAAGACACCACTGTCCACGGGTAGGAGTGCAATGATGAGCAGAGTGGGGTGCGAATCTATTTGCCCAACTCAACTCCAGCCAAGATAGGACACAAAAAGCTACTAAAACCTGTAATTAAGTTGGGCAAGTGACTTGCATGAATCACAAAAATTTAAAAGGAAAGGCAGCACTCAATGTGAAGCATTTTAAACTGTGAATGAAGCAGTATCAGGAGTAGTTTAGGTAGGACATTAAACTAATGAAACAGGATGCCTACATTTATAATGGCTGCTCTAAACACTTCTGGCAATAAGTAAACATTGCTGCAAATATATAGTATTAGATACTATTAGATATTAGTTTATCCTTACCACTTACATTAAAGATACTAAATCTCTGATAAAAATCTATTTTTTTTTAAGTGTATACCCATAGAAAGTTATTACTAATTTCAGAACAATCATATTCCACTTATCCTTATTTTAAAAAACATAACCAAAAAAAATCCTTAAATTGTGGGAGATAACTGGAAGTTATTGTATTTTTTTCCTGAAGATGGTGAAATGAAAACAGAATAGTTCTGCTAGCAGTAGGGTAAGTTTTAATTAAATCTTGCATAGCACTGAGAAGTTGACCCTATATTCCTTTTATTTTATTCTAACCTTTCGAGACTGAAGATTTTAAGTTTAATTTCTTTTTTTCTGAACTTCTGCACCTTTTAATTTATTGTGCTCTGTATTTGTTTTCATACTGAATTGCATAGTTATATGTCAGGCCTAGGAAACATTATATAAAATACTGACATTTATAGGAAGCATTTACTGTATTTCTTTTTAAATTCCTAGATGAGATGTGTCTAAGAAAATCATTGACATAAACTCTAGTAATCCTTTCTCCTGCCTACACCTGGACTTGGACATCACAACATGATAACTGTTGCACTCTTTTCACAGTTTATGTTACATAAATATGCCGTAGCTCTGGTCATGTCTTTTACTCTTTCATTCATAAATTATTGTTGATTTCCTCTGTTGACATGGCCCTTCAGTTCTGAGGAGATTCAAGTTGCCCCTCCTTTGAGTTGTTTTAATATAGTTGATGGCCAATGTAGGCCAATGTTAAAAATATCCTTCTCATGTTTCTATATATAGCACTACCAAAATACCAAAGATTTAAATTCAAACATTTCAAGCAAAGATATATGGTTGTCTTTTAAAATAAACATGTAGCAGTAGTAGTATACACAACAGTTTGTTATGTCTGTGAAGAAAAGACTTACAGCTCTATGAATGGCAACAGCCAGAATACAGTCGTACTACAGCAAAATGTCTCATGAAGACTCAGACAAGGAATCGTTTTCATCAGAGCAAGAAATCTAGAGAATTTGCACTTTGCTTCGGTGGTCTAAGGTCTAGAATTTTTTAAAATACAAAAATTGTTTGACTCTTCTACAGTGATAAAGCCGGAAAAAGCAGAGACATGCAAGCATCTCCAATAATGATGGCAAACTCAACCTTGATACCTCTTTATCTAACAGTCTGGTAATAACACTGATGCTAATATAAGCATATAAGCATCACTCATTACAGCAAATACATGTGTCTGACCTCCTGTGTCTGCCAGTGTTAGTTCACTACTTTACAAGGTTTCCTATCAGTAAGGTCACTGTAGCAGATGAACAGACAAAGTGAACAAGAAAATACAGGGATCTTTTTCTACGTAATGGAAAGTCTAAGTACAAGACTATGTCTAGAGAAAAATTGTACTGTAATTTCCTACCAGCTGGAGGTGAAAAAAAAAGTTCAGATTGTCACAGCTAACTATAGCTGTTAATTTGATTATCACCATTATTACTTTATTATTGCAAAAGGACCTAGATGATCTGTCTGGGAATTAAGTGTCCCACTGTGCTCTGAATTTAACACATAGAACACAAATACAGCCCCTGCCTCAAATCATTCATCTGCAGATGTCTCCAGAGAATTTAAATGGAGCTCATTTTAAAAGTACAGTAGATTTTAGTGTATAATTTAACGTGAGTAGTTACAAAGTGTGATATGTTATGCTAAAACAAAGACCTACACACAATGTGCATTTGTATCCAACTTTCTTGCACTACACAGAACAGTACTTGACTATTCTGGTCAGTTACAATGACTAAATAAAACCCAGCTCCCCAGAGCAATATGAGAACAATCTCCATTTTGTTAATATGCAATGCGTTATTAGACACTATGTGAGGAACACTGACTGCACTTGATAAATAGTAGGTGTCACTACTATTAAATAAGTGGCATTAACAACCTGTTTTCTCTTCAAGTAACCTCTTACTAGATGATCCCAGTGCTTTTTCTCTGAAATTTTGTTCACTTTGCTGGCATTCACTCTTGTTATGAAGAATCTTGTCATTTTGAAAAAAGATTCCAAATATCCAGCTGCCATTTCTAGAAACACCAGTGAACACTGGAGTCTTAATACTTGTTAATAGGTTCTGCCCCTACGAGGTCATATTTCTTTAGTGAACTAATGGAATAATTTCTTTAATTCAATAAAAACTCTTAGTAAAATTATAGTTTTGGCTATAGAATCTACTGGAACTCAGTATCTCAGTTCTCCAGTACAAACCAGGGGAAAAGCTGATCCAAGATCATCCATGTGCTCACCTAGTGCTGGGTAAGTAGAGAGTTAACATGGTCTCTTACCTGAATAGAGAACAACTTTAGAGATGCCTTAATCAATTCCTAGTTTAAATGACCATTATGACACCTGCAAATCTGCTTAACCACCATGGTCCTGGTCTAAGTTCCTTACTGCAAGCTAAATACTGCAGTCTTTGCAATGGAGCATACTGTGCACTATGTTAAGAAATTCAATGGTAAATTATTAATTACATTCAGGCTATTATAAAGCAGACTAAGGTTATTCCTAAAATCCTGTCTCAAATAATCACAAGTAACATGCTTCAGAGAACAAATAATGAAACAATAAGATTTATAAAAATCTGCTTCTCAGCTTCAAAAATTCTTTTCAACAGTGAGTTTCATATGTTAATTAAAACTGTGTAGTGCAGCTCATGTGTACTACTGTAAGGTTTGCTATGACTGCTACTATAATTTTTTACTTCTTTTTCACTGCAGAGTCCTACAGCAACTTATAATATCTCCTCCTCTAGGTTCTCACCCAGACATTGCCATTCATTGATATTTCTGACAGTGACACTACTAAGAGAGCTACTTTTTATTAAAGTGCAGGAGTTGAACTGTGGAAAAAATTGCAAAGTCATATTTTATACAAGTGAAATTAACTATTTTAAGGTTTTAATTTTCAGCTCTCGCAGAGATATTAAAATGGTAAATGAAGACAATCAGGATCATTGTGATTTAGGTTATTTTAGTAATGTGCACTGTAACTGTAAAACTCCAAAGCTCTCAGGGTGTTGTCAAGATAAAGGACATACAAAAGGTATATACAAAAGGACCTAGGAAAACTTAAAGAAGAGTTGCAAAAATGCAAACTGTAAGATGCCAACATCTCTCAACTGATTTGATAATTACCATTGTAATTTTTAACTTGCAGAATTTAAATTAGTGAATTATACAGATATTTGAAAGATGTCTCCTAGGACAGTTATGTTAAAAGGTAAATAAACACTGTTAGCATTCAACCTTCATCTGTTGTAAAGTATCTGACTTTTCTGTAAGACATTGGGAAACCAATACCTCTTGTAAAATGTTAAATTACACTCTATTGGCTCCTATACTTTGCTCATGTAAAAGGATGAGCTGCTTTTACAGATAATGCATATATAAATCAATGTAACAGAATGGCTATGCTGACAGTATTGCAGCAGACCATTTGAATAACACCAGCTGTATCCAGGCAACACTAATGTCTAAGTCAGAAAGACCATGTGAGAAATTTGTTTAACTTCAAGAAAACAACTCACTCAAGTGTCCAAAGCTGTCACAAAAACAAAGTAAAAGAGAATAGCATTAGATTGTAATCAGTAAATAAAGTTCAAATCTACTAATATTTGTTTAGTGAAAAAAGTGATTTATGATTATGCAAAAACAGTGATATAAGCTATGGTATATGCTACAATAAAGATTTTTTAGTTGATTGTATTATATAATTGACAAACAAGAACAGTTGGATTTTCAAATACCAGTTTACTGTACTATGTTTCTTCCCTAAATTGACACATCTGTGATCGCTACCTCATAAAAAAAATGGGAATTTTTAATATAAATCCATCCTTAAGATAAACCATCTTTAGTGCATTGATAGTACTCATATAATACAAACCCACAGTATGGGAAAAGAGAAAGCCATCATGGTATCTATACATTTATTATTTATACTCAGTTGCTTTAACTTTGTATTTACCTTCACTGTCTTTTTGACTTGAACAAAGTGAGAACTGAAAAAACTTCTCTTCTCCCTCCCCTAAGAAAAAGATAGTCCCAGGAGAACTAGCTCTCTGGATCTACAAAGCTTTTACTAGGGTATAAAAAAGGTTTATGACAGAAGTTTGGCATCTGGACTCTCATCCAAAGAGTTGAAGGGATGGAATTTGCTCTATATTATAAAAACACAAGTCCAGAATAACCACTAAAATTCATATTGAAGAGCTCAAATATCCACACACATGCTTCAATTTAGGTGTTATTTCTCTTGCAGATTGTAAATAAAGCTTCATAAAGTACTTTATAAAGGTGTCTTCCCCAGCATCAGTATTCCTTTGAGATTTTAGCAGGAAAATTTCAATACCAAAATAAAAACTGCTAGCAATAAACTCATTCCGATTCATTTACCTATTGCAAACTTATTTGTACTTTTACAGAATTTTCAGATATACGAACAATAACCTTTATATCCACAGTGGCTGTCCTATATAATATGCCTTTCATATATATATATATATATATATATACACACACACACATATATACGTATATATGTTTTTAAAATGAGATGTTTAGATTAATTACAGAAAGTCCAAGTGCTTCTGCTTTGGTGGTGTTTTTTTTGTTGGTGTGTTTTTTTTTTTGTTGGTGTGGTTTTGGGGGGTGGGGAGAGGTAGGGATTGTAGGGGTCTTTATCCAATGATAAACATCAAGTGTTAAAGAAGTAACAGCTTTAGTCATAAAATGCCCAGCTGAACACTCAGACTGGAATGCAGCTTTTACAGTTACTGTTCCACTTTAAATTTACTATACTGTGTCTTAAAGATATATTTTGGAAAATGTATGCATAAGCATTAACTATGGTTATTTGTGGTGCATATAAAATATTTAATAGATGTTTAAACTGCAAGCTGTCGATGAAGTGCCAGTAATCCATTTGAGAGCAATCAAACAACAAATATGGATATCTCCTCAAAGATCAATAAACTTTTGGTGAAGGTGTAAGTACATATAATCAAAAACTTCTAAGATTTCTGTCCATCTTATTTTTAAATATTTAATTCTGAAGTAATATGCAGCTACATCTTGTTTAGAAGCAATGTCTAAGGGCAGGTACATTCTCAAGGTCTTCCACTACATATTATGTTTAGACCAGGCACAGCTGTATCTTTCTTTTAGAAAACACTTCAGTATTTTCTTCAAAATATCATTTTAGATTTTACAAATACTGAATTTCCATTTCCACTAGGTCACCAAAAAGAAGATATTCTTATAATCTGGAAGCAGAGCTTCTCCATATTCCTGTCTTTTCATTGTTAGACATGGCTCTTCCAGTTCTTACTTAATTTTGCTAAGGCTAAACATTGCAGTTCTATTTCAGCCAAAGCTCCTGAAGAAAACTATTCTGTTTTGCTACTGCAGAAAATTGTATTTCCTCTTTTAGAAACTTTGGGTGTTACAGAAAAAGACAGTAAGCAGAGGAATTCTCTGTTTAGCACCTTACAGGAAGGGCTGGAATGCTGATGGGATCCTTGCTTACTTGTTTGTTAATATGTCACCACCATTAAGTGATGAACCCTTGGCCTAACTCAAATAGCAGCTTTATTACCTGGATCAGTGTATAATGAATTAGTACGAGATGTATCGTCTCAACAGTTACTATAAGGCAGCAAGAGACCTCTGCTTTTGCCAGTGCCATGTGAGAGGAGCCCACAGCTCATGAAAAGGTACTAGTTTTTAGCTTAAATTTCACGCCCTTTTCATAGCTTCCCTTTCACATCACTATTTTCACAGTGGGTCTTGATGCATAAAGAGAAGTCAGAAACCATAGATTAAAAACACAAAAATAGCACTTGCAGACTGTTCTAATGGAGCAACTGGTTTTGACGGCACCACAGACTGGCTGCAGTCTTTACTAGTAGCCCATACTCAAAGCCCCTCTTTGTGGCTCAGCTTTCCAGTGTGTAACATTTCTGTACCATGCAGAACACTGTGAAGCTTTGCAAAGCATTTGGAGATCACTGATTAAGAGGCACTAAAGGAGCATTTTTCTCATCCTCTTCACATTCACCTTTTTTCTCCCTAACCGAGCTTGCTTTTACCACTTTAACTCTCACTCACTAAAATACAGTTTGCCCTTCTCCACTCTCAGATTAAGAACTTCTTTTAGAAGGATCTGAGAGATATAGAGAATCAGTCACCAGACAGAACTAGCCTATGGCATTTGGATAAAGGGATGACCAATTAGTGAAAAAGTACTGTACATAGTGTTCTGTCAGCATTAAAAAAACCCCACAACTGTACTTTGGTTTTGTTTAGCTGAAAGAGGGGATAAACAAAATCAAAATCCTTGGCTTTTTAAACTAAACCATTCAGGAGAGGTAGGCAGGCAGCTTTGCATAACACTGTCAAAGTCACAGTTGTAATAATATAACAATTGCTAATATTCGTATTTTTAAAAATATTTAAAATATTTTAAAAGATCATGTGCCAAAGACAGTAAAAATGTATTTATTCAAGACAGAAAATTTCTTAATAGTGATGGACTTACACAGGTCATCATGCTGAGCTTACACAGAGAAGATCAAAGGTGATTTGACTGCACCGATTCAATTATTTTCCTTCACAGAGAAAAGTTTTATGTTACTCAAGACTTTCACAATAAGCAGCAAAAATGCACAAGTTCTATTGCTGGTTATTTTTTACGTAAGAAGCAAGGAAATTTATTAATTATTATTGTAAGTCACCAAGCTGGATTACCTGCCTCCTGCTGTCTTGATTTCCATATAGTAAATCTTTTTTTTAGTATATATGTACCAGTTCAGACTAAACACCATTAAATTTCAGATCTTGAGGATACTGCTGAGTGTGCTTGGCATACATGTGGGAACTGAGAACACTTAATAACCTTAAGAAAAGATTAGTTCTTTGCAAGACTGGGACCTTGAGTAAAGTGTAATGCATATTACTTTTCCCTATACTCTCTTCCATCTGATACTATGGAATAAGAAACCAGCCTTGGCCCTTTACCACACAAAAACGCTAAGAGCAAAAGTTCTTTTTCAAGACTTTGAGAGATAAACAGCCAATTTTTCTTTTTTGAAAACACTGTAAGAAAGTGCTGTCATACAGCATTTCAGAAATGGTCTATAACTCAAGGGCAGGCAGGGGGAAGCCATTAGGGATTGGAAAGAGGTGAGTCAGAACAGATGAGAGAGAAATATGTGTTTCAGCAGCAGATTTAGAAACGGAAGAAGTCTGAAAACTTCTAAAGCTATTATCTAAAAAAAAAAAAAAAAAAAAAAAAGTTAAAATTGTTCAAAAAGGTACCTTGATATAGTGAGACTTGAATTAAGCACCAGATTCAGCAAGTCTAACATTTTTGTACTTGAATAAGACTTTACAGTGATGCTTAAGGTTTCATAAGCTTTTTATTACACCTACTTTAAGCAATTAACTGATGTTTAGAAGAGAGATGTGCAGTATCGTACATTCTATAACAAAAATTGAAACACTAGAGTATAATGTCTCAATTAAGCGTTTTTTAATAAAAAATAAATGTGGAGAATTTCAGTGGGAAAAAGCATGAAAAATAAAAATAACTTTCTCATACCCTACCCTCAGACAGTCCGAGAGGCTGCAAATACACTGCAGTATGAAATAATTTGTCTGGTTGTGTCTGGGAGCACGAAAAATTTTCTCCATGTGTTTACAGATAATGAAGGATAAAGTGTCTGAAGAGTCTTGAATGAACACAGATGCAGTGGAGAGAGAAATGAGGATACAGTTAATTGACAGGAGGAATCATTTAGGAAGGTAGGGAAAATTGTATTGGAATGTGCACTAGATAACAGCAATGCCATTTACAGTGCAACAACCTGTTTGCAACATTTGTTTACAACTGAAAGTAATGATACTACAGTGGAAAACAATATACTCATGGATGGAGTCCAGATTTTGGAAGACCTCAGTGTTTGCTATTTTCTCAGGTTCCTTAGTATTAGTGTCTACCCTTCTAGCATCCTTCTGTACACACTTGATTGCCAGTCAGCTTGAGCATACACAGACCGTAGGGGCAACTATTTACACAAATAATACTTTTGCTGACCACACTGGTGGCAGCAGAAATCCTAATGAACTCGTGCCTCTTCTAAGCACCATTAAGCACACTAATCTAATGTCGTGTACCAATACCCACCAAATTATTCTGTCTTCATTCCAATGGAAGGAGATTTTTATGACAAGCTGTATGTTTCTCTATAATACATTGGGACAGAAAAAACAATTTCTTCTTGGTATCTCAGAGGAAAAGAACTGGTATATCATAAGCACTGCTGACACTAATCAAGCCAATAGCCTCAGTTATAAAAATCTCATAACACAATCTATTTAGATAGGAGCTGACTCAGATTAATGTAAATAAAGTTTTGAATATATTTTTAACTGGAACACATTGTTCCTTCTCTGTTTAACTCAAAGGATTTTAAAACAACTGGTTTCTGAGCAATTTAGAAATTCCTAAGTATTTGTGAAGTTTATATGAACACCAACTCTCAATACGATAGTGATCTTATACTGCAAGTATATTTGATGAACTAACGGATGAAGCAGAAATAAAAGGACACATGAATACTAACCCCTTTGTGTTTTCTAAATTACTGAGATCAAACATATAAACTGTACTGCTCCAAGCAAGCCTATTCTCAAACACAATGTGCATGAAGCAGTTACCAGGCTCTATATATGTTATTTGAAAGAAATGAAAAAGAAAAAAGCATTTTTCTTCTTTCCATATTTGCTTAAAATCATGGCAAAGAAAAGATCATTAAAACGGCAGCACTGATTCCACACCTCTGCAAAATTTCTTTGATCTATCAGATGTTACTCCCATCTCCTTCACCTATTTTAGCTTTTCTTCTATGATCTAGTTTTAGTCTGGCAGTCTATACTGGGTTTAGTAGCATGAAAGTCATGTTACTCATTTCTAAATTTTTATGTATCATAAGAATACAAAGAAACATGTTTTTTTCTCTTTTTTTTTTTTTTTTTTTTTTTTTTAAATAGGACTACACTATTACTTTAAGGAGACTTTTAAATGCCATTTGAATGTCTCCCACAGCTCAATGTTGGAAACAAAAACATTATTTCCACACATGGACATTCAGAAGCTTTTAAAATTTCTAAGCCTCAGCTTTTAAAACTGTACACAACAGTATATCCATTTTTGCAAAACGGATTTTTTTTTTTTTTTTTTTTTTAAATAGGACTACACTATTACTTTAAGGAGACTTTTAAATGCCATTTGAATGTCTCCCACAGCTCAATGTTGGAAACAAAAACATTATTTCCACACATGGACATTCAGAAGCTTTTAAAATTTCTAAGCCTCAGCTTTTAAAACTGTACACAACAGTATATCCATTTTTGCAAAACGGATATCCCCCAATAACATTTGGAATTCAAAAGTCCATTAGTCTTGAGTCTACAGATGAAAGCAACTGTGAAGGTTAGATTCTGGGCATGAGAGCATCTCCTCAGAGAATTGCTTATCTTTCCAACTTTCTCCTTTGTGTGGAGAAAACAAGTGGGAAACGTCTAGTGTACATTTTGCAACCTCCCCAAGGTGCGACCATATGCCATTAGGTTAACTGAAGTGTTTTCCCTGGGGCTATGAAGCACCATTTTTAGATTCTAGAATTGACTAGTAGTATAGCTTAAAACACTGTAAGTTGAAATATTAAATGATAAATGTTCACTAAATTGCTATCATTATGTAAAAGATATTACCTGTAATAGTCTGATGGTATACAATGAAGAGTTCAGAAATATCCTGCAATTAGGAGCTTAATTTCAGGCTCTCATTGCACTATATGTTTTTTCTTCAAACTTAGTTTTGAATGCAATAGTTTCTTCAGAATCTGCCATTCAAAAAACCAAGAAAACTCAAAAAAGACCAAAACAGAAAAACCCCAAACTTCTTTAATGTCCAGAATCTGAAGATCATATTTCAAAGTAATTAAATAGTTTTATTTTCTGTTCCGTTAAGCAGAAGGTAACTTGATGGAGTAACACCATTATTTTGAGATGCAATTAGGTTATAGTTGTGACAGGCCAATGTAAATGTAATCACATACCAATTAGCAAGTAATTATTCTGTTACTACCTAGATTCATGCCTTGAGTTAGTAAGTACCCTGAACCTACTTCCTTAAGCATAAGTAAGTACAATTATTTAATGTTATTAGACGTATATACAGCAAAGAAAATAATTTAATTTTTTATCTTAAATGGTCAGAAAAGGTTACTAATAGTAATCATAGAATCATAGAATCATAGAATGGTTTGGGTTGGAAGGGACCTTAAAGATCATCTAGTTCCAACCCCCCTGCCATGAGCAGGGACACCTTCCACTAGATCAGGTTACTCAAAGCCTCATCCACCCTGGTCTTAAACACTTCCAGGGAGGGGGCATCTACAACCTCTTTGGGCAACCTGTTCCAGTGTCTCACCACCCTCACACTAAAGAACTTCTTCCTAATATCTAATCTAAACCTACCCTCTTTCAGTTTAAAGCCATTTAATGATTAATATTAAATATTAACTTTAATAAGCCTTACTTTTCTTACAGAAGCAAGATGGCATGAATCTGACCCATTAATTTAAGTTGAATCTGTTGAAAGATTCTGTGGGTTTCATTCCTTACTCAACAGCAGTAACTCAGGAATAACTTTATTAAAAAGTAGAGAAGAATCAAGCTAAGACCATCATCCCTCATCTGCACTGTGACTTGTATTTATTATGCCAACTTTAATCTTTTTGTTTCATGTAGTTCAGGAGATACCTTCACCTCAGTGGACATTTTAAGTGTACTAACAGTCATTTTCTATCACTCAGTCTAATAAAAGCACTACCCAAAACTATTTTCCAGATTACAGGTATAAACTGAAAGTTTAAATATTAAAGGTTCCAATAAAAAAAAAAAAAAAAAAAGTATGGTTTAAGGGAAAGCAAGTTTAACATATGGTCTTGTCTGCTACTAAAGATGAGTGATGGTCCAATCTTCTGCTGCTTTTCCAAGAGATTTTGGTAATTTTGAAAATGGTCTTCACTGCTGTAACTATGACCACAAGTTTAAAAACTTAATGAAGATCAATATAAAAACATTCCAGGTCACCTTCCTCGCTCCTAGGTGATATTCTTCTTTGTTTTCAGTGTTACTCTTTGGGAGCTGTTTTTTCTCACATATCTGTTTATTTCAATTTATTTGACTCTCAAACAAAAAAAAAAAAAAATGTTTGGCAAAATCTAGGCAACTCTGGGATTTTTTATAAACATGAAAAAACTTAAAGGTAAATCATAATGAGTCTATAAGAAAGTTATCCACAATAGTGGGAAGAATTGCAACAAATGCTGGAATGTCTATGACCAGAGAGAGACTGATGGTTTCACCCTGGAATCCATAACAGTTGTAGGTGATGGAGAGGGACACTTTGGTAGAAAAAGTCAACACTTAACACCTATGCAGGAGCTCTGATTCATATTTCAGGAGGCAATACCTTCTGCCACGCTCCTTCCTAGCATACCCTGCTGATGAAGTCCTGATTTACAGTAATTTCAGAAGTATCTGCTCTTGCAATGAAGCTTCAGGATTTTCTAAAACAAAAGTGTGTGCAAAAGTTATTGTTCTGGACACAAAATGCCAGTCCATGTAAATGTAAAAATAACAAATAGCCAACAGAATAAAACTTTGATCCCCAAACCAGTAGAAAAAAAAAAAAAAAATTCCACAGTCTGAATTCCATGGGGTTTTTGGCATTTTATTTCAAGTAGCTCAAGTTCAAGACAAACTGCCCATTAGTGACTACAACACCTTGGATCTGTTGCTGAAACATATCTTTCAGTTTTGTTTCATCTGAAGCAAGCCCAGATCATGCTCTGCAGTGTGAATTAAACTGTAGTAAACAGGGACAGTAATGACATTTGACTCTAAAGTAAATTCCTGATATAAAATAACGACTATGGCAGTGGTCTCAATAGACCCTGCAGTACCCTCTTAAAACCAAATATTATCTGAAACTGGTTTTATGAAGTCTTTCCACAGATTTCATGAATTAGGATACCTGTGAATGTTTATTATTATTCCACATTGAAGTTTTTATTTGATAGATGTTTTAGATTTGAAACCTTCAAAGTACATCCCACACTTCCAAGCTAGTTCAAGAAAGTATTTATCCTTTACAAGTTTGAATGCTTTTAAAATCTTTTAAAATACGTGTCACTTATAAAAATAAAAATTCAAGTGATGTCTTCAATTTCTAAGAATGCTTTGATATTTCAAATTTATAAAATTATTCTTTCTACTCCCCCCCCAGTAAGTCACAAGATCTTGAAAGGCAATATTTTGCCTTTACAATAATTACTAAATTTGTATTTACTACATTTATCCTCTCTATTTACTATGTGTATGTGGCCCTATCCCTTCTCATATATTCGCTGTTTGATATCAAGTTTTAAAAGCTGTTCTATTTAATGGTGAAATTTATTTTGTTTGTGTCTGTCATAATAGAGAGTAGCAACACTTCCACTTCTGTAGACATCCTTCAAAACAAATAGCCTGGAGTTCAAAGTCAAAAGAAAAGGGTTGATCAACCCTGCTAATTAAATTTACAGACTTAGATTTCTTTGGGCATAACAGTGTGTTAGTTTGAAACTAGATCATCAAGCATCTGATCAATTAGAGCTGAATTGGATTTTTCTGCAATTCAAATGCAGTTTTCAGATTTATTTGCTAAAAATTTTTATTTATTTTCCCATTGAAAGTGAATAAGCCAGTTTCCACTTTTTCATTTGCCATGACATTCAGATGTAACAGTCTACAGAATAGCCTATAAAAGTCCTGCTTAATGATTTCTTCATAAATCTAATTTAACTTATTTTAATGGAAGTTTTACAGAAATTATATCTTATTGCTCCAAAAATAAATAAATCTTCCTATGAAATTAAAAATGTGCTACAATTTCATTCTTCATTATTCTCACTTGGATTTCTTTACAGTGCATCACCGAGGAATTCACCATCTGTTTTTTATTATTAATCAAACAATAACATACTACGACAAGTTAGTTAATTCAAAGAAAGCCACAAAAAGTTGAGTTTAGTTTGGATTAATGAGTTCAAGGCCAAATGCATCATCTAGACTTGGCTAAAGTAATTTCTCCAGCCACGAACCATTTCTCAAACTTGGATAGTTGGATAAATAGTATAGAGAGATGGAGAGGTTTTACAAATGCTTGTCACTCACAGGTATTTTCTGCATCCTGAATAAATACATCAGTAAAGAAAAAGATCAAGAGAACAGTATCCATTTATGGATCCCTAAGAAAGCAATACTGTGCATGTGATACAGCTTGTATACAAACCACCCCCACATGTGTCTAAAGAAGACAGGGAAGAGGTAAGGAGACATTCTAATTCAGACTCTCACAGCTTCAAACAGCATGGTCTGTTCCACTATACTATTATACTACTACTATTTAGACTATATCCCAAGTTATATTGCATAGTTATTCTGCAAGACCGATCTTAAAGGAACTGGACTAGACAGGTTGCTCAGTAATGAGACCGTGCCCACCTGAACTGCTCATTAAACAAAGCTACTATTCATCGTGTGACAATTAGACAGTTACATTAAACCACACCAACAGCCTTATTGTCAAACAGTCCTAAGCATAAGAAATGCATTTGCAAATACAGAGCATTAGCTACTAATATACATGATTAAATTAAAAAAACCCCAGAAACATTTTAGCACATACTGAGCTACATACATTCTTTCTTGTTTAGAGGTTAAGTGATTTTGAGTACTTTACTAATTTTTTCTTGCCCTATTTCATATTTTTCCAATCAGAATTAATGTTAGAAGCTTTATGTCCTCCCCTGTCATTGTCTTTCCTAAACAGAATAGTAATAACTTCAAAGACTCTCAACTCTCACTTTTTTTGGCAGTAGAAGTTACTAATGATTAGACCACTAATCTGATGCCCCTCTCTTGGCTGTCAAAGCAAGAAACTCCACAGTGTCAGATGTCCTTGCCCCACATAAAGGTTGCAATCCTAATCTTGCTGATTAAAGATTCTGAATGTCATCATCGTATTCTACACCACTTGTTTTTGTACAAGCTTTCATGATTTTGGGTGGGGTACTTTTGTCATTCCTCTAATTCTTTAGCTCCTCTTGTAGCCAGAACCATTCACCATTGCCTGATTATAGTATTTATGATTTTAGTCACAAAGATACGTTGTCATCGCTTTAGCCTTTGTTTTCCTCCGAGGACTTTACCTACTATGTCACAAACCACAAGCAGCAAGATTTCTGCATGGAAAGATGGGAACATAAATAGAATAGCTCTCAGGGTAACTTCTAATCTCCTAATATCTCCTAAATAATTTAGGGTTCTTAAAGATACATAAGGCTTTCCAGATTTTTGTTGAAAGTAGATCTTAATTAAACAAACAAATACAAAACCCTTCTTTGGTAATTTGCCTTCCAGAAATAGCTAAAACAGCTAAGCAATATGAAAGGAAAACTAACTAAACAAAAAGTAAAATGTGATAAAAGAACTTTATTACTGTATGAACCTCATGCATATTCTTCTAATTCCATTCTTTGAAACTGCAGTAACTATTTTTGATAGAACTTACTAGCAACAAGAAAGCAATATTTAATGGTATAGCAGAGCTTGGTTTATCATGTTACTTCTTAATTTTAATAGTTCTGTAAGATAAGGTTATCTCTCTGAACTGCAGAGACAGCAAAACGTTTTCCACACACAATCAGTGACAAAGACTGTTCATGCCACTATAAAAATGAACTGCCCCTGTTGCAATATTTTCATATATATTTAAATACCACTAATAATACAACAGATCCAAGCTCAACTGATGATGCTTCAAACTGATTAGGGTAAAAGTTTTTGGAACAGTTAATATTCAGTCTATTTTTGCCACTCACTAAATAGATGCTATCTTAAAAAAGCTGGCAAAAAAATTCAGTAAGTATTTCAGTTGTTCTAAAGGAGTCTTACTTCAGAAAAAAGCAAAGCTTAATCCATTTCCACATGAGTCTTATGAAAGATCATGAATCCTTGATGATTTTAGAAGATGACAGGAGAATTAATCTCCTAAATCTTTACTTGTTCCTCCTAGAAAATGTAGTATAGAAGTATTACATTTCAATACTCCTATCTTTTAAATTACCTATGCAAGAATCCAGCCTCATGCAGGACTACTTTCAAAGTCAAGAAGTTCAATTATTTAAACTTGCATTTATCCTTTAAATGCTTCAGTGAAATAACAGTTAAAAAAAACCTGCGTACATCCTATATGCCATTAAATTTACTGCTCCCTGCAAAGTCTGGGATTAGAAAAGAACATTTACAAAAAACTTGGAAATATCTTAAAAATACCTTATTTAGAAAAATACCAGTCCAGGTTGTATTTCATATTAGTGGAAACACTTGAGTGCTGAAATGGAAGAAAATTCATGAAAGGACCTATGTCATAATTTAAACAAGTGTTTATGACCTACTTCAGAACTGGACAGAGTTAGACTTCCACTAAGAGAGGAACATATAATCACATGTAATGCAATCTGAGACAACTCCTGAAATATTCTGAAAAACATGCATCTGCCTAGTATGGGAATTCAGAAACTTAAACCACAGATTTATTCAGAGGAGATAAAGAAAATGGGAAAATGAATCAAGCTCAATGATTAGAGATAAACTGACAGATCACAAAGACACACAAATTTAGTGTACTGGAATTAAATCTTTCCAGTGATGACTCATGTCAACTTTATGTTCATAGATCATGGGATGCTATTTCATCTTCTGAATCTGTAGAAAATACTTGTGCAGTAGAGTAATAAATAGCTGGGTGCTCATTACATCTTTTAATCTCACTCATCTATGTCTACTTTTTTCTTTGAAACTTCACAACTTAAAAGTTTAAAAATATTTTTAAGAAGCAAAGATTTGTGTTTACCTAAAAGTTACAGAGGAAAACATAAAAGATACCAAAATGTAAATTACACTGTGAATTGTTGAGTTTCCACATTTTTTTCTAGTTAAAAGCACTCAAAATCATCTTCAACATGGCCATCATTGCTCTCATGTTAAAGACACCTTGACAAGTCAGGAGGAAAATGAAAAACATTGATTTCTGAAGGACTTTTTTGAATCTGCCGTCAAATAGCACTAGAATAAATTACCTTCTAATATTTTAATAAAGTGAAATAGTTTGTGATTTTTCCGCAATAGCTTGACTCATCCCATATTAGAATAGTACAGCAGATTAATGAACAGCTACTTCTCAATATGTTGCTTTACTCTCTTTTTATTCACTAAAAAAATGCTTAGATGTTGTAGTTAGTAACTAAGTGCAGACCAACCCTTTTATGAAAGACAAAACATGCTTAAAGCAGAAGTTCCCCACTTAGATTGCTTTTAACATGTTTAAAATGCAATTCTTTAACTGAATATTAGGCATCCTAAAATAAAACTAGCATCACTGTAGATCATTGAATTATTTTTGTTTAGTGTCACCATCAATCTTTAATATTTTCAAGTTTGAAACTCAAAAGATAAGGGGACAAATGTTTCAATTATGACTGCTATAAACCAAAATAAGTTATAACAGGAATAAATTTAACATTAAAAATATTTAGAGCTAAGACATTCTAGATTTGAAAAAAACAGAATACAATAACTATACAAAAATTCTACTTTTCAAGTCTTTAGAAGCAGTAAATGCCTTTTGAAATGAAATATTACTCTGAAAGAAAAACCACAAAAAACCATTGTAGATAGATCCTGGGTTTCTTACAGGTGATATTCAGATTTTTTGAAAATCTTTGTTAAAATTACATTTTCAGGAACTGTTGTCAGTTTAAAGCACTGCACTGTAAATCTGTAAAATGCCATATGCATGTGAAAAACACTTAGAAAATGTCTTTATATCTTGAGATCCTTGACTGATTTTTAATAAGCTATAATTATTTCCTGTATGAAAAAAAGGAAACAATAAACCCTTCTTGTGTCGACAAAAACATCAGAAATGCAGCAAATTGTCTATTTCTCTCTCTCTCTCTCTCAGATATAGTGATAATGACAAAAGGAAGACTTAAAGATGGCTTATCCTTTGCACAGCCAGCAAAACATTAAGAAGCGTTCTGATGAGGAACTGTTTAGGAAATCACCTGTTCAAAATGGAGACAGCACTGCAGAAGTCATATGCAAATTCAACGCCCTTGTGTTCACAAGAGTTCATTCTTTATTTCGAACTAGGGTTGAGGGTTTTTTTTGTATAATAGGAATAAGAATTTAATCAGGAGATTAAGATCTTCATCTTTATGGCAAAAGAGGTACCTTCAAGATATTAAACAAAACAGTTTACTATTAGCCAGCATGGAAAAACCTTTCCTTCTTCCAAAATCAGACAAATACTATCTCATAAATTTGTCATTTTCATTCTTGACCTCATGCTACAGTTTTAGGTTCATGGAGATGTGGTTTTGTTGAATTCATTTTTTATTAGGCTTCTCAGTACAATAATGTTTTGACCATGTCTGATTATATATCTCTCAGAAAGTTACCAGTAATTTAGGAAGGAATTCTGCAACAAAGGCTGAAAGAATGTGCTCTTTAATTTAAAAAAAAAGGTATTCGCAGAACCTGCTTGTTTGTGCTGTGTGTAAGCACTGTTTAAATCCACCGTAGCCCAATATATCATTCAAATATCATTTTATATCTTTGCCACTTTTTCCCTCTCCAGTGAATTTAAATCAGCTTGCAGAAATCTTTCTATTACCACTGAATATATAACCCTACCATTCATTTAATTTCACATACAGCAGAAGGAAAGAAAACCAAAGAATGTTAGTACTGTGATGAAACACTATGTGTGAAACTGTTTTGGCCTTGATTCACTGATTTTTTCCAAAAAAGGGGGGAAAAAGTCATCCTCCTTGGGTATATTTAAAGATTCTATTAAGTTTTCACAGAAACAAATCATCCACAAAGAAAACAGAACTAAAGCAATGATCAATGACCAGTGATCCCACCAGTTATATATACTGGAAATGCAGCCAGACCTTATATGCTAGCCTTCACTTTAATTGCTATTCCATTTTCTACTCCTTCAGTATTACTTATATCTAACATTTATTTCAGCTAGTCTGCTATAACTTTCTCAGTTACTGTATAGACCAAATTCTCAGTACTTTGAACTGAAATTCACTTTTTGCTACCCTTTTTTTTCTTAACCAGAGTGTAGCTACCTTTTATGGAATAGACAAAGCCCAATACCACAATTTTTCTACAGTCTATTGTTTGTCCTGTTGATTATGATACACAGAGGATGTTAGGGCTCAGGTCACAGCTAATTTAAGACAACAAGGGGCTTATTTCATCCATGTGCACTTCCCTGCTTCTTCTAAACATTTTTGAGAGTCACTAGTAGACCAAATATAGAAATACTCTATGGTTCAACATAGATACAATCTGACCTTTCACTGACTTTTCACCATCTTTTAAAAGGCACAAGAGCAATGAAAAAAACCAAAACCCACAACCTTAACTGCAGGATACAATAGAAAGTGTGGGCTACAATGTGAAGTTAATAGATGAATCTGAGCAGTTCAAGTAAAAGGCTGCAGACAGAACCATGCATCTGATAGCTCTATATGATTTACCTCTGGCCATGGAGGCATACTGTAGAAAAAAGTAAACAGGTATAGTTTTGACACTTGACATATATGATCAATTCCAACTAAATCCATCTTTCAAACTTACCAGTGTTTCTGGGCTCATAGGCTGCAGGGGAGGTGTATATCATGCCATGTCTCCAGAAACATCTCCAGAGATCTCATTAGAAAGAAGAAGGTTCCCTCCACACCATGCACCCAGATTTTCTTCCTGTGGAAACCACAGCACGTGGATAGATAAAAAGCATTCATGTCTTGCCTACATATGGGCATGATATTAATCCCTTAAATTTCAGAAATTGCCTCCACATTTCAGTACAGTATTGTGTTGCATCAAGTTTGCATATTGCCTTATACCTTAATTAAGCAAATAAAAGTACCTAATTTCTTCTGGAAAGTACAGTATAGCTTTGTTACTCTGTATATTTTCAGTTCATACATCAATCTGTTTTCAATATGTTTATGTTATTTCTGCTACCAATCCAAATGTGAACAGGAACAGCTGCACCCAATCGATCCAACATAACCTTTTGCTGCACAATCACGTAACCCAGTGTGAAGCAGTGGTAGAAATAAGTGGAGAGAGTTGCAACCCAGTTACACTGAATCAAGTATAATGTTGTCCTGGCTTTTGCTAGGACAGGGTTAATTTTCTTCCTAGTAGCTAGAAAGCGCTGTGTTTTGGTTTCAGTGAGGATTGTTATGAGAACAATGTTGATAACTACAAGGACACTGTGCTAAATTAAACTATTACAAATGTGAAACTGAGTCTTTAGGATGCCCTCCCCAACCACAGAAACAGTAGCACCTGCTCCATGTTGTCATGGGCAAAAGGGAGCAGAAGAACTCCCTTTAGCAGTAGCTTGGTTTTAGACTACGTTATGCCACTGAGATACGTATCATAATTGTCAACGAATGTCAGAGGCCATGCAGTTGCGCTTCCATGAAGTGATAGCTGAGAAATCCAGAACTCAAGATAACTCCAGATTCATGTTAAAATTCAAGATAATCAGGTTAGGCACTCCAGATCAAGCACTGGAGGGAGCAGATGGGTCTGATAGGTTGGTGTTAAACTACACTAAGACAGTGAGTATCCAGCTTTCTTGGTATTGATAAGATTTCTGATGTAATAACACAGCTAATGATATGAAGCTAGAAACTTACTTAAATTTCTCTAATTTTCATTTTGAAAGAAAAGCTGTGCTGTATGATTAGATTGCCTTGAAAAAAAATCATTGGAAGTTCTAAATTGAACTCCCATATCATGAGGCACGGGGAATTTATTTTTTTATTTTTTTTTTTTATGTAGAGTTACTTAACCATGGTTGAGGATGGTAAGGTATAAGTATCTGTGTCTCACCAAACATTCTTGTCATGTTACACTGCTCTGATACAAACATTATCTCCTTGTGAAATTTAATCATGTTATTGTGCTGTATAACTGCATACATCATATAATCAGTCCCACATTACTCACAGGACTAAGACTGGTAGCTGCCAAATGCCCAACTGTCAGCTTTCAACATGCAATATGCTCTATAGCTAGACCCACTGAAAGAAGTACAAATTCAACTTTTTTAGTTATGTGGAATCATAGAGTCCTGTGAACATTAGTGCAAATGCCTGTTATTCCTGGATGTCAAAGGAGGAAAAGACGACCATCTTATCTTTCTTATTATTTTGTATTTCATCTTCTTCCAAGCCATCCAGGCACTGTCAAGCAATATATTCTACTTGTCTACCTTTTGGTAAGTAATAGGTTGGATGGGCTAAGAGTTTCACTTAAGCAGATACCATAACTGGATTTAAAACAATTACTGCTCTAGTTTTCATAATTTTTGAAGCTCAGCATTAATCATCATATTATTACTTTTTATCAGAAAGTAATAGTTTAGAAAAAACATGAAGAATTTAAGTTCTGAGCATTTACATTTGATTGCTAATAAATGTTCAAAACCAAAAATAAGCCTGCAGTACATTTTATACTAGAAAAAGCATGTTATTGTCCATTTTGAGAAAAAGAAACAGTCTTGAAAGGATTTTATTTCTTATTAAGTGTTTATCAATGTGAAACTACAGTTACCAAACAAATTTGATTGTAACCAGATCTTATTTGGTACTTTTATCCCAATATTTTTTAACAAGACAACATCTGTGGTTTCCTGTATTCCTCCTGTAAGCTGTTCACCACACTAGCACATTTTCATTCAGTGAAGAGCCCTTTAAGATTTCACTGTAGCAAATAAATGCTAGTTCTCCTATAAAGGGGGAACTTTTCAAGACAACTTAGAGATCCTACAAGGAAGCTGGGTAGGGACTTTTTACAAGGGCAGGTAGTGACAGGACGAGGGGTAATGGCTTCAGACTGGAAGAGGGTAAGTTTAGATTAGACATTAGGAATAAATTCTTTGCTGTGAGGGTGGTGAGACACTGGCCCAGGCTGCCTAGAGAAGCTGTGGATGCTCCTCCCTGGAAGTGTTCAAGGCCAGGTTGGATGAGGCTTTGAGCAACCTGGTCTAGTGGAAGGTGTCCCTGCTGATGGCAGGGGGGTTGGGACTGGATGAGCTTTAAGGTCCCTTCCAAATCAAACCATTCTATTATTCTATGAAATACCCCACACTTCCAACAACCCTAAAAACACGAGTGAAAACACAACAGTGATTTAAACACAAACTCAGGGCGCAGGGGAGAAGCTTGAAGAGCTGTCATGCCCCTGAGTGCTGGGGTCTGGGGAGGCCTCAGCTGCCTCGCTGCCCTGAGGGAGGCCATCCACACCTCCTCCCACTGCAAAATCCCACACAAAGATGCTTTCCACCTCTGGAAAGTCCAACTGAACAGCAGCATAAACTAGAATATCTAAGAAAGAAACTCAAAGCAACCAGTGAAGCCCAGCTAGAAGCGGGTATATACACAGCTCCACTCACCATGCTCCTGCAGCATGATTACCGGCAATTCAGTTATTTCCCCAATTATCAGAAAATATTTTCAGGTGCCAGAGAGCTCTTTTACACACTTGCATATACAGACACTTACTTACACACACCTTCCCCCTCCACGCTTTTTGTCTGCTCCTTGCCTGGCTGGGTGCTAGCCCCTGGCCTGCCCTGCTCCTCACCAGGGCTCAGGATTTCCCTCAGGAAAGAGGCACCTTCCTCATCCTCAGCCGCTGACTTAAGGGAGCGTAACACAGAGCTGCTTGAATACAGCAATCTCATCTTCACCTTCTTTCCACTTGTGTGCTTGGCTTACGTGGCTCTTCAGTCAGGGGCCATGCCTCAGGCAACTTTACGTAACTGCTTGACCTACCTCGAGATGATGGATCTGGGAAGAGAGATGTGCAGAGAGGCAAGGCATGGGAGCATGACTGGCTGCACAGGTTTCAGGGCCAGGTGGTAGTCTGGTATTGGGCTCATCCATTTCCAAGCGACTAGCAGAGCAGCAAACTTCTGTAAGTCATTATGTATGTACATGATTTTAGGTATTGAGTAATCTCGTGGATTTTGAAGAGTGTAAAATTGAGTGTATGACTCCAGGAGAAACAGTACATGCAGGAGGGGTTTAGCTGGTTCCCCTCAGGCAGCATTTGTATCCCTTGCCTCAAAAAAGCAAATCTCTAAGAGAGGTTGAGTTACTAGAATAAAGAGGTTAAAGAAAGCTCAAACCCCATGGTCACATTTTGCCACCCCTTGCTACAGCAGCATTTCCACGTGGCAGTTTCACTCAGATCACCCAGTGGCCCACACTGATCTGCAGCTGCCCATGGTGGTGAATTGGCTGCATGGATCTTAAACTGTTTCATGCCTTGCTATCTAGCAAGAAAACTCCCTTACTTTGTCTCTAATCATATTTCTGTCAACACAGCTATTCACCTTTCCCATACCCCAACAGCAACTCCGTTTGCACTGTTTCTCAAGTTATAACTCTTTCTAAAAACCTAGTTTTAATCTAAAACCAGTTATCACACCACCCAAATATCTGCAGTACAATACATCTCAGTACTGTGAATTTCAGTAGAACTGAAAACTTATTTCAATGTTGAGAGAACACATAGAATTTGCCTATGGTTTATCCTCAGGTTACTAAAGATAGCATAAAATATTCTCAGGCATGACCATGCAAACTGTCCTTTAAAAACCTCTTATTTTAATAAAAAGTAAGGAAATAACTCTGCATAGACATCTACAGGTCCCTGACTGCCCTCTACACTTTTTTCCAGTCAACAGAAGATAAGCAGATGACTATAAAACTCTCTTGATGGTAATATACATACAATTCTCCTGATCAATATTTGCCCTATAGTCTGGACAGACTCTAAAAATCCGACAACTTGATGGACCTTAAGGTGATGTGTAAACATTTTTAAGAAAATATCAATACGAGAATTTAATTTCAAAAGACTGTGTCATAACCATTTTATAAGAGAGCCAGTAGAGCATACAATTTCTTGACCAATCTAAAAAACTCCTAATGACATCTGTGGATACTAGGTCTCACTGAGCAGTTGGGCCAGCAATGATCATTAAGTACTCAGGGCACTGCAGAGATAAAACAGTCTCTCACCCAGTTTAGCTTAATTTGTAACCTCAGATGGAGAGCCTGTAGTAGTATATAGCTCTCAATGTGTTGCTCCTTTGCTTCAGTGTGCTCCAGCCACTGCCTCCCAAAGGTGTGGACCCATTAGCATGGCAAGCATTTCCTCATTTGGATGTGCTGTTAGAGCAGCAGAGGATAAAAGTAATGGGAAACTACGCAAGATACCACACACAATGCGATAATGCCACAGTGAAGCAAAGAAAACTCCTACCGCAGTTTCTCCTCATGTACATGCTGGTTCTCCTGAAAACATTTACTTTGCGTTCTATTGTTTCTGCTTTTATTCTCTAGATGAAAGTTAACTATAATTCTTATTTGCAAAGCTTGCAGCAAGCAGTGCTCTAATTATTTGCTGTTATGTGGCATGGTCTACTCACCACAAGCAACATTCCTACTAACATGAATATAAATAGAATTCTTAAAAATTCTCCAGCATGACCTTCTTCCTCCTATTCCATTTCTCAGGAGGTGTGGTAGCTTTTAATTGTACTCAGCAAAACACATAACCAATTGATTTTATGTTGAACAAAACATGATTAAATTATTTGCTGCAAGCCACATCTGCTTGCCAAATTTTTCAAGGTTGTTTTGCTTTATTAAATGTATTATATTTTTTATTTTTGACAGAACACAAAACAAATTGTAAAATAACAGCTGGGTGGACAGGAAAACAAATACTTTGTTAAAGGAATGCAGAGTATTATAGGCAGAACAGTTCAAGTTTAAAATACACTCTTTGGGGTTTTTTGCAAGCCTCTTCCAGTAAAAAGAATAAACTCATATTTATGTCAACCTTCCTGAGAACTCATATACATACTTGCAAGGTATATTTCAATCAATTTTCTATACAATCAAGAGATTATATCTTCTATACTATGCAGCTTTATTATCAAAATAACATGTTCCTATTTGTCTGTTTTAACTGCAGAATTGTTTTGATTTTCATAAATTAGATGCAGCATTACACTTAACACATCAATATGTGACAACCTAGAACTGAAAAATATCATCATAATAAATCAGAATACAACACGAGAGTTTATAAACTATTCCTTCTTTACAGTTCTGGCACAACCTCAGTTTTCAAAAACACGTTCCAAAATCCTAGAACATGAGCAAGTATTCAGAAGACTGGTGGCCCCAATGACAAATTATTGCTTTACTTGATTTTTAAAAATATATACATATTTATTTGCAATCCTGTTTGAGCCCCTGGAGCTCTATAGCACCTTGGGGGTTAATTGTCTAATTTGAAAGGATTTAAGATTTAAAAAAGGCAAATTGTAATCAGGACTGAGCAGATTCTGAACTCAGCTTAGAATCAGGAGTCATCTCTCTCACTGTATATGTTAAACTGCTTATCACATCACGGTTTCAGTCTCCTGGTCTCTTCCCTCTCCACACACCCCCAACCTCCTGCCCATCCCCAAGAAAAAGTATTGTTTTCTTTTGAAAAATCTGAGGACAGACCAATTTAGCCCAGATTGAGTGGACCCTCAGGTGGCTGACAGCCCTAAGCCACACTGTAATTACAGGGTATGGCTGACGTCTGCTCCCTGCAGCTGGGACTCGCTGCATACACACAACTGACTCAGTCACAGATGCCAAGTGGGTTTTCAGCTGCAGAAGGATTGAAGAATTACAGCTGGAAGTGGAAAAGCACAAGAGGTAAGATGGTATTCCTGCTCCAGTGAGTGATTTAAAGTGTCTGTCCTTTTCCAAACCTGGTTTCTTTTGGAAAGATTTTGTCAAGAGACTCTACCTTTGGGTACAATAACTACCACCAGCAATCACTGCACAGACACCACAACAAAGCTACCATGACATAAAACTTCCCTATAAATTACTACCTAGGAAATCATGGCACTGTAAGATATCACAAGTGTAAGAAACATTTCAGAAATGTTTGGTATGAGTGGGATTTCTGCTTTTCCAACACAACCTTTCAAGTTTATTCAATAACAAGGACAACTCTTCTCAACTGCCTAAGTTGTCTGTTATTCAACATAAAAATAAAAAAAAAATAAATTAGAAGTCTTTTGATTATTATCATTGACTTAGAGAGTTTTACTCATTATAAATCAGTAGGAATGCAAGATGATTATCAGTTGTCTGTATCCTCCAGTGCTAAGTAGGTTTGGGCTGAACACCATTGATCTGGCATAATGGGATTTGAATTTGCAATGATGGTCACATTTGTCACTTCAAATAAATAAAGCCTTGATAGAAAATTATGGGAATACAGAAAAAATAATTGAAACAAGGCCTCAGGGAGCTTTAAAAAAAATCAAGAGATTATTATCAAACATTTTCTAAAAAAATTATGAAAGCTTAGAAACAAGTTATTTCCTTCTTACGCCCTTTTATATATGGAAAAGATACATGTTTCTATATGTTTCTTTATTCCTGTCTAAATCTTGTTTTTAGATTCATGGACTATGCTTACATAATACATTATTATTATACCAACATACCTCAAAGTAGCTTAAAAGATAGGAAATATATTTCCTTGTAGACTTCTTAAAGTAAAGCACTTTCAGTGTAAGCTATTTTATATACAGCACTCATTTCTCCCAGGCTGTCAGCTATTCCACTATGTACCTCCCAACTATGAATCTTTCCTATACATACAAACAGCTAATCATCTGCAAAATTGGTATCCTTGCTCATCCTGCATTCTGCATTAAAATGGCATGACCTGCACATAACATTGAACTAAGGAAGCAATTCTCCAGCTTTCTCCAGCACAATTATGTCCATGCATCCCAAAACAACTATCGTGTTGGCCATCAATGGCTTTAAAAAAAAAAAAAAAAAAAAAAGAGAGAGAGAAGGTAACATCAGAGAATGACTAAGAATTAAGAAACTCTCACACACACAAAAAATCAGTATATTGATCCAGCAGTAAATATTCATTGTCCAGTCAGATATATTACACTGTAGACCTAAAGATAAAATTTGCAACAAAGTTAATGTTTTACAAAATCATAAAAACACTGAAATTCACAGTTAAAGATATTAAAATCTGCTCTATATGCATTTCTTCTATTCTTAAAATATATTTAGGCACTTTTGTGAAGACATGGATAGATACTAAAACAGAAAATTGTCCTCATTTTCACTGTGAATCAAGTATTTCTGTTGATGGCTATGATGCTTGACTGCTTTTTAAGTACCACTTTTTTGTAGTAAAAAAGGAAGTTAAGCACATCCATCTCCCTTTTTGGCAAAATACTGTTTAGAATTGTCTCAATACTATGTCCTAGATCTTTGGAAACATAGCTGTAAAAGCAATACTTTTTAATGATTTGCTGACATGATACAAAAACATTCAGCTTTCTAATTAGAGGTTGTCTAAATCCAGTATGCATACAACTGCATGCTCAAGGCAGGACAGCTGAATATGATAGTCAGCCATGTAGAATGTATATTCAATAGGAAAAACTACCGAAAGTTGCAAAAGTTTGAAGTAGTGAAGAAAGAAGGATTGTTGGAAGGATTCTTGCAAAAATTCATAGCTGTATTTACATGTGCAGGAACATATTCTAGTTTGTCATAACTAAACCATCAGCTTAGGTTTTGGGTTTTTTTAATGGAGAATATATAACAGCACTGGAACATTTCCCAGACAGCTTTTAGGACCTGACACTAGAAACATTAAAAGAGGTTCTAAGGACTTTGTTGATTAATCATAAAATACTTGGGGAATTATGTTTCTGCAAGAAGATAAACCAGCAGTATATTTAAGGGCTGACTGAAGCCCAAAAAACTGTGTTCAGGCTGAAAAAGAAATTCTGAAAAGTTTTGAGCACTTTCATGAATACAAAAAAGCCAAAATTGGTCAGTAAAGAAGCAGACTACAAATCATCAGAAGCTACATTACAGAATCCACTGTGCAAAACACCACCTACACGTCAACAGAGGATTGCAAAATTGCAGGAGCATTTGTCAAATAAGAAATACTTCCCCAGTGAGCAACTTCACACAGGGGACACATTATCAAGAGCACCTATAAATACTAGAATGAAGGATATGTAGACTGTTTGAAACAAGTATAAAAAAAAAATATACTACTTCCTCCTAAAACATTATAAGATGATATAGGATTGCAAACATTTCAGAGGGCAAGATAATCTTGATAAACTGAAAAAACAGACATAAACCCATAAGGCATAATATTATATGGAAAAGTATGAAGTATTGAATTTAAGTAGGAATAATCTGCTACACAGAGCTCCAGGAACAACTAGGTAAGCAGCATTGAATAAAATCTGGGTTTACAGCAATCCACAAACTAATTAAGAATCAGTATTATATATATACCTTTTTTTTTTTTTAATAGGGTAGTATCTTACTAGATCAGAAAGATTTTATGCAAGTCACTTGAAGCAATCCTTTTACTTCATTCAGCACACTAAACATCCTGTGAAAAGACAAGTTAATCAACTGGAAATAATCTAGAGGAGACAGTAAGAATGATTGGAGGTCTAGAAAATAATCATTTGTTAATCTTAGGGAAGTACTGAAATAGTAGCTCTGTTAATGCAGAGAAACAAATACTGAAATCAGACAATAAGAAAATCTTCACATATGTAGAAGGCAGTTGCAAAAACAAAGATAAATCATGGATTTTTTTCAATTCACGCAGGTTTAAGAGAAGTAGCAACATTTATGAATTACAATAAGGAAGAATAAAAGTGTATATTAGGGGGAAAATAATAAGAATCAGGATAGTCAAATATTGGTACTGTTTATATGTAAAGGTATGGAACACTCATCATCTGTGTTTAAAAAAAAATACAGAAGTTGTTAAAAAAAAATATGAAATATGAAACAAACATTTGCCAGAGTTACAGATAACAGTCTTGAGCATAGGAATGGACCTAATCACCTTTCCCTATATTACCAATTTTTATTTTTTTTTATTTTTTTTTAACTATCCTGTGGTTCTAAAAGAGGAAAAAAAAAACCTGAACAGCTGAAATCTACAATTGTCTGGATGATGAAGAGACCAATAGAGATGTCTTGGTTTACTAAAAAATCCTAAACTTAGGAGGATGACAGAGAAGCAGAAATATAACAAGTTTTATGATAGTTCCACTTTGTCCAATGCATTTAATACCAATTTAACTGGTGTACAGCCTTTCTAAATGAGGCAAAAATCAGAGTTATCTTCCTCATGTTTATGAGGAAGCTTTTTAAGCTTACGCCCTATAAAGTTTTCATGTAATAAAGCTAACATGTTCTGTAACACTGACACAGGAGGATTACATGGGCATTTTATGATTTACAATCATGACATCTAAATATGGTACAGTGAAGGATTTTTATCTCAAAATCTTAAAAATTGGCTGAACTCCTAGATCATAGCAAAAAACAGATTAACTATACAGAGGCTGACATGAAAAACATCAGTATCATCTGGGTATTTTGTAACACACAAAGAGGCAATAGTAACTCAACAATAATAGCTTGAAATATCTGGGGGGGGGGTTTGCTTGG
>NW_010307077.1:48081-68882 GCF_000700745.2 Antrostomus carolinensis | reverse complement strand
CTTTTTTTGGGGGGGAGGGGGTTTAAAAAAAGGTAAATGCTTCCTTGGTAAATGTATATAGAATAAGAAGATTTCTTTTTTTTTTTTAAATGTCTCTAAAACATATACAGGTCATACTGCCTTAAGCTTGTCATACAAAATGCTGTTTATTTTCTAAATGTGCCTCCCAGTATAATGTTTTCAGAACTAAAAAGAAGATATGTTATTCTTTTGGCTCTAATTTTACCTCAAGAAATATTAAGTAAAAATTAAAACATATAATTTAATGTTGGCTGATGTCAGTAGAGTCTGATAAAGGTGTGCTCTATTTAGTATCTTTCAGTTCTGGAAACTGAAATTTTTTCAGATTCAAATTTGGAAGTTGCGTGCTCTATGATGCACTGATGATGCACCCTGTTAAGAACATATGCAGCATACTTGCTTTCTGCTTGTAAATCCTAAAGTGACAACATGTTCTAGACAAATTGTGGCAATTTACAAATAACTAACACAGCTAGGCATGCATGTCTAAATAAGTAAAATGTGATGAACTCAAATTAGACAAATAAATACTATCTAGAATTGTACTGCTTTGTCATAATGTTTGTAGTGTCCTCTTCAAAGCAAAGCAAAGCAAACCAAACAAATCTTCCTCTGGTGAACCAAGCCTGGGAACTGGAAGATATAGGTACCTTGCATGGTAACACGTTTGCATCTAAAGTCAAGTACACTCTCTTCAGCAATGTGAAGGGTGGTTTTTGGTTGTTGCTTGGCTTTGTTTGTGGTTTTTTTTTTTCCCCCAAAATGACTCCAGCACTTTTCTTCTACCTGAATGAGATGACAGTTACAAAATTTGCTATTTTATTCTACTCTGGTTTGATTCAGCTTCAGCACTCATTGTCTCAAGATGTGAAATCATAATCTTGGGATGCATTTCATTTAACATCTTTAAGTCTTCCTTCTGTCTCAGAAACCTGGCTTTCAGCGCTATAAAGAGTAACTGGATGTTTGCCAGAGAATGAAAAAAAAAAAATCTCTGCTGCTAATGCTGTCCCAGAACATACTGTTTCACTACTGTCTGATTTCTGATCCCTGACATAATGCGTGTACTGCCTAAATCAAAACAAAGCTTAAGGACACAAAAAGACAGTATCTGAATTTGACTGGGTTTAGCTGTCATCTGAAGTTGGTACACTCATCCTTTTCCCCTTGATAATCACAGACAGAGATTAAAATACAAAGTAAAAATAGACTAGTCAATGTCAATGTCCCTGAAGGCAGATACAAGCAGGTGATCTTGCACAAGTCATCTGGTTTCTGTGCTTTCCCCCTTATAAGGTGACCAAAGATATTAACCTTCAGAATTCTTTTGGAGCTTTGCAGCAAAAGCTGTTTGGAGAGCTAAGCTATTTTATACTCCATGAGGGTGCTGAACACCATTAAAAAGCTTAATGTTTTAATAGTTAATAAATCTGATTGTTTATTGAACTTAAGAAGACCTGAAAGTGAAACAGAGTATATGAATGAAGTCAATAAATACTGTCATCCTCTCTATGCTTTATAATTTCCCCCCTCTCTGTAGCAAGTCAAATCATGATTAAATACATATTTTAAACTCTTTACATTTCACTGCAAATGAGATTTGAACTGCAGATTCTTGTTGGGATGACAAAATTAGCATAAACAGTCAGTCAACCTTGCCATACTGTTTTTTTTTTCTTTTTTTACTCTATTACATGTATTAGCAAAAGGCTGAAAAATCATAGCTGCAAAATTATTCCTTTATAACAGCACTGCAACAGAAACAGAATATTCTATTTCTTTTACACATACATCTATTGGAAACTTTATTAGTTGTAAGCTAATTTCTTTACCTCTTTTATTATATAAGAGGTACAAAAATAATGACATTTTTACCATCTGAGCATTTCCACTCCAACACAGTTGGTATTTCAGGGTGGGTTTACACTAATCTATTTCACTTTGATCTGACAAGAAAAGGAAACATGCAAATGATGTGAAGATGGAAATAAAGAGTTGTTGCAATTTAATTTCTTAAACTACTCCAGATAGATCACCAAGGGCACAGATGTCTAAAGTCAGCATTTTAATTTGCACACACAAAAGGTAACAGATTTTAGAACCACAGGTGGTTGATTTGGTGTCTCTATGCATTTCCTATAAATTAATCAAATTCCTCTTCTAAATCAAAAGAAACTTTTCATGTTGCTGGAAATATGTAATTGAAAAATAGACGATCTGGGGAAAAGATGTTTGGATGGTGACTGTGACAAGCATCACAGGCTAAATATGAAAATCTCACAAACAAACAACTTCAGCTATTTGTTCAAATCATTTTCAATAATCCAAACAGAGTTTTAAGACTACAGTACTTTGCATAAGTTATTCAAATTTTAAATGTGCTCAGTAAGAACAAACAAAACATTTCCAATCTTAAGTGAAAGAAAAATTAGCCTTGTGACAGGTACTGCATTTGATAACTGCTAGGTTGACTCTCTGACGGAGTTAGACTCTGAACAGAATATGAACTACACAAAGTTGAAGTAACATCAACTCAATTTAATAGTTTTTCTTTGCCTCTTGTTTTCAGACATATTAAGCCCTACTTTGTTTAGCACAGGTGGAAAAACTTGAAAAAATTCAGGAAATATCTGTATTAATGATATTTGAGGTAGGAATTCAGAACTCATATGTTTTGGGTTATTAGCCTTCATACAAAATCTGACATAGACAGAAATGGGTAAGGGAGAGAGAGAAAGAGATTTAAAAATATACACTGTTCTTGAAGCAATGCAGTGTTACAGGAGATTTAAAAGAACCTAGGCAAATGCTTAGCTATATCATAAATAATCATACTGCCCTGTCAAGAAGAATGACAAGGTAACCTAATGTGTCTTTTTCATTGCCAAGTTTCCTGTTTCTGTACCTGAGCTAGAGTAAACTCCCCTCCTCCCCCCAGTTATCTGGACTAATTCCTAAGAAAACTCAACTTTATGTAAAATGTTGAAAGTGTCAGTATATACACTTTTCTTGAGGGCCATGGTATAGTAGCCCTGGTAACTCTAGTTCATGGGGACTTACACTTAATTACACCTTTCTCCATGTCTGTTCCCTTTGGCACCTAAGGCTTGTGAATGTAATTTCAGTTGTATTGTGAGTTTGTTAACCAACAGTTGTCAACTTCATGTTGTCAACTGCTTTCCACAAGTCAGTTCGTGCCATTAGCACATTTATTTATTTATTCATTTATTTATTTTAATTTCGGGAAAAGGATGCCCAGGGATGACAACTTCCTTATGCTGATGTTCTTCACTTCCCTGCTGGACAAATTTTAGTTCCTGCACCATTTAAATCTACAATCAGCAACACATGACAGTAACCTGTCTTATCCAAAACAGCAGCACAAAATATGCTACAAGATGTCAGTGTTTTCTATGTCAATGTCTTCCATGCAGGACAGTAAGTCTGCAATAATGAGTTGTCCCCCATTAAAGGCATGTACAGTAGAGCAGTACTGTCAAAATCTTAATGGCTAGCTCCTTAGGTCCTGCAAGTTAGAACCATAGTTTGATCCATTTCACTTGGAATGATGTCTAGTACCTTTTTTTTTTAATGAGATATGCTTTAACAGGTATCAACAGCAATTACTAGTTAAGTAGCTATCTCAGATGACTGAATGAGGAAGGCAAAACAACCTGTCAGAGTACAGGAGCTATAAGTGAGCAGAAAAAAACCCTCAGCTTTTCCGTTCCGGTTTAGTGGTTTGGTTTTTTTGTTCCCACCTGTAGTTCTTTTTGGCCTCAAAGTATTAAAAATACACAGGTTAAAAAAACAGAGAAAATTGGAGCTTCATCTGCTATCTACATGCTTTCTCCTTGTTACTGAGGTTTGTATTCTGTAATCTCATTGATACAAACACAGAGTCTCTGGTGTTCCATCAATTACGTGTAGGAATTTCTCCACTGAGGCTTCACCAGAGTGCAGCAAATCATTAAAGGGGCAGAAAAAGCCTGAAGGCAGGGAAAATGTTAGGTAAAGTTAGAGCAAAAAAAAGTGATTCTGCTTTTCTACAGCAACTCCTGGTGACATTCCGATCCTGTTAGTTTTGTGAATATTTCTGTAAAAGAAGTTATTAGAAACTGCCAGCAAGCTACCTGTAGAGATCATGGACCTTCCAGGAATTGATGGGCCTGCTGTCTATTCCTCACCATGACTCAATGGCTAATTCCCCTTCTGTGGGGAGCAGAAAAGGTGAAAAAATAGTCCCAATCCACTGAGTGCTCATAATTTGAGCAAGAATCAACTCAAGATGAACAAGACTGTTTTCCCTGGATACATCATCAATGGAAGGTCCGAGGCACTGACTAGAGTGTAGTTTTGTGGTTTTCTCAGAAGGAAAAAAGAACATCACTATGCAAAACTGCAAAAGATAGGCACAGCTAGCCCTGCTAGCTACTGCCTGGCTGAAATAGCCACTTCTAATACTTCAAGAGAAGAGAACGATTATAAGCATATGCTCAGACACGTGAAGGTGCCCAAAAACATAAGGATTAGCATGCACTATTTTTTACAACTCTAAAGCAGCAAAACATTTTGCTCTAATTTTGCAGGAGGAGTAACCAGAGCACAGAAAGTAAGAAAACTGGGCCAAAATTACACAAGCAGCTGAACTCTTCTGAGATCCATTCAAAAAATTAGGGTAGCCTTTTTTCCTCTAAATACTTTTTCTAATGGCTTTGCTGCCTAACTTAGTAGTCCATCTTCACCTCTCAATAATTATGAATGGACTTTCACTGAAGGTATACACTTTAGCAAGTTTTTTTTCACCTACCACACATATCCAAGAACCTGCATGTACATAATACGCATTAATGAACAGCCATAAGGCAGAGCCACACAACTGAAACTAAGTTTAATTCACATAAAGAAAATACTTCTGTTTATGATAGGACTTACAGAAGCAGAGCCCAGCTATCCCTATCCTTGTTGCCATTTCCCCCCCCAATGCAGCAATACCTCCAAGAGCTTTAGTTCTAGTATTTGCATCACCTGCTCTTTTCCTTGGGTAAAGTTTCTTACATGAAATATCTTTCAATGTACCCATAAAAAAAAAAAAAAAATTCTATAACCCCTAAGACAATGGTCAACAGATACCTGTGCAGTAAATAATGGAAAAGGAATACATCATTTTAGGGGTAGTTTTCATGGTAGGTGGGACAATGCATAAAGAGTGAGGAGAACACAAACCTCCTTAGCTTATTTTTTGAAAATACATTTGTTTCAAAAAAAGCAGAAATACCTCTACCACAATCAAAATGGTAAATGTTTTAACAATTGTAAAAAAAATTAAATAAATAAATAAATTGCTCAGTCTCTAAATATGTCTGTCTGTAATACCAAGGAAAGTTTACTTTGATTTTTATTGTAGAAGAACCCTGGAGTTTTAGTTTTGTTGAAAAATGTTTCAAAAAATGATAAAAATAATCTCAAAATCTGTATAACTTTTAAATTACAAATATTATTTTCACTTGGAAGTTTTTGGTTAGGTACAAAGAGTACTCTTTATTTTTATTTTTTTTTCTTGTGTGGTAGACAGCTTTCCTCAGGATAAGAATAAGGAAAATGATTCAGACAAGCTCCACTTGTTAAGGAGATAGCTTTAGGTTTGCAGAGGTTTTTTTAGTCAGACAATTACTATCTAGGACATGTACCTGTCATTAACAACCATATAATCTCAATTGTGATTTTAGGTGTGAGCTTTGGAAATGACACTGCACATATATTACAGGAAAACTACAATTTCACGATTACGTGGTGAAAATATTAATTCAGTGACCTTGGCTATATTATGTAGTTATTTCACCCCAAAATGTTTAAACTTAAATTTCTAAACTGTTTTACTACAGGCTTGAATTGGTTTGAGCTTTGTATTTCTTTAAAAACATCCAAGTTTCATTTAATTCAAGTTAATTAAACTTTAAGAAAATATAAGCAAGCTGTAATTAAATGTGTTAAAATATCTTTTGGAGTTAACTTCTAATGTTCAGTTCTACAAATTAATACAAATTCCACCTTAATTAGAATGAAGTTCTTATTCATTCCACTTTAGTTTAGGATTTAAAAGTACATTAATTTGTTTGAATTAATTGCTTATATTGATTCAAGCCCCTTGCCAAGATCCCATTTCCCCCCAAATTAACTACTTTTCATGATCATGATTTGTTTCTTCGATACATTAATACAGCACAACATAATAAAAATATCAACTTGTAAAATGCTGTACTTAAAATACCAGAGGAACCTATATTCTGACATTATAGTGGCCATTTCCTTTGGAATCTTTTTTGGCTATGTGAAAATTATTCAATTCAGTTTTGTTCAGAAAAAAAAGGAAACAAAGGCTTATAGGTAATGTTTTAGGGCATTAAAAGCAAATAAAGTAGTAAAGAGGCCATCTTTCTGTATTTAAACATACATAAAAATGAAGTACAATAGCAACCTTTTAACTTATATATATAATGTTTCTACTGATTTATGACTAACTTTTATGCTGACCTTGTATTGTGCAAACACTAGCCAACCAAATGTCCTCAAAAGACCTTTTTAATAGGTCGTATGAAAATTGAGGGCAAAGGTTGTCTCACTGGTTTTGAATCTTAAAAAAAAAAAAATTATTCACAATCCTGAAAAATCACCAACATCTGAACTATAAAGTTGATCCAGCTTTATCATACTGCATTGTTACTTTTCTTGTATTAGCATGATTGAAATATAAGTATTTATATTTTACATTAAAATATTAATAATTAAATCAAAATGTACTGTTAATTTATATTAAGCTTGACAATTAATACACTACAATGAAGATTTACTCTCTTTGCAGAAAGTTTGTTCTAGTCACTATTTACTCAGATTTGTGTGCTGATTATGCTATTTTCATGAAAACTTTGCATAACATTCCACTGTGATGAAGAATTTTAAGATCTTTTCCATTCTCTCCCTCATCCCTATTTTCATAACTCTTAGTGATCACAATCTTGAAGTTCATTCTCAAGAAAGCTTCTGGTATTTGGACAAACTTCAGATAGACAGGAATGAGAATAATTTGCCCCTTTTTATTACTGATTATGAAATGGCCATTGAGTAATCCACAGAACAAGATACAAGGCCAATTTCATCTGCCAGTTCCCTGCAAGACAGACTAGATTTACATTTCCTATAAGCAGAAAAATCCCAAGTGATTAGTCCATGCTAGTGGTACATCTGACTGACTTTTTTCTCCCTCAGAAAAATGTGAAAGGAATACAGAACTGATTAGTCATTATTATCACTGGACTAGAGAATTTTTTTTGTCAGAAAGAAAAATTGAAGGTTTTTTCCTCCACTATATGATGGCGATTTAACTTTTATGGCTCCAAGAAACTGCAATTTCATAAAGAGATCCAGTTGCTCTTTTATTTCTCCCTTTCTCCAGAGGATAGTAGGATATTCCTCTCACCAACAGCTAAACATAATGGGACCTCCTTCTATCAGCTACTCAAGTAGGAGTCAGAGCTCCCAAAATTATTGTTAGAAGGAAGTGCTAGAGCATGTGTAGGACTTGGGGAGTTCCTCTTTACTTACACCTTGGGAACAGAAGGGGATTAATTTGGAAGGCATTTGTCATCTGGCAACATCAAGTGGCAGAAATTGCAGCAAGACATGCTACTGACAGAAAAAACACCACACTAGCACTTCGAGATGATGCATCTCCCACAGATCTGCACTTTCCGGGTACAAGTGAAAGAAATCTGAAGCTGAGAGCAGGAGGGAAAAACAACATGGTTACAAACAGAAGAATCGATGCCAGTGGGGCAAAGAAAGGCAAAGTGAGTGCCACAGGAGACAAAGGACATATTCTAATATGGCAGGCAAGAAATAATGAACTTTAGGAAAGATAGTTGGGTGAACAGACTTAGGTCCTATCTTATGCAAGGATTCATCAGGGAAGGATTTATTCAATCCTACTATGAGTGAAATTTCCTTCTCTCTGTACCAAAGCCCAAGCAAGTATGTAGGACAGAGACCCTTCCATGCTCCATAATCCATATGGTATCTTAGCAACTGTTATCTACCTATGGTCTGAAAGAGTAGCTACTGCTCCTCTCAACCCCTGGATTTAACTATATACATAGAGCATGCTTTCAACAGATGCTGGGTTCAGATAGGAAAGGATCTTGCATGGACTTCTAAGCACAGCGAATGGTTTAATTTCATAATATCTAGAAAGACTGAGTTTCTTAACTCTTTAGTGGGCATTTGACATGAATTTCCATCTTAAAATCACTTGTAATTACTGAGATGAGAGTAAGGAAAGTTTATCTTTTTATTCAAATGTGTATTTATGCACTTAATTTGCAGAAGTGGTATTAACATCAATTAAAAGTGCATTACTCCATTATAGTGGGAAAAGTCAACTTCCAACATCAAAGTACAGAACCAAAAATACTGTGCCACCTTTGGCTTACATAATCTCAATTTTTATTACTATTTTCTTTTACCTATGAGTAGCTCATTGCCACTCATCTCTGTTATTCTTATGAAGAACAACAAATAAAAAACAACAACCAGGTACTCCGAAGAAAATATCCCTAACAGCCAGTGTGCTTTGGTTTCATCCTGCAAGCAATTTTGATTGTTGCTGAAGCACAATCCATTCATACTCTGACCATTGCTTACATTCAGTAATATTATGTGTTATGAACCATTTTGGAGAATCAAGAAATTAAAAAAAAAAAAATTAGCTTACTTGCTAGCAAAAGCTGGACACATCAAGAATTTGTTATGCAAGAGGAAAATCTGAGACTTCTTTACAGCAGCTTAGTAATATGACACATTTCATAAGTGGTCCTAGTGAAATACTGCTGTCTGATTGCTCTGGCATCAGCACGCAGATTGACTCGGCTTAATGGTTTCAGATAACAACTAAAGCTGTGTATGACATTCACTCTGCAGTGAATTTTGCAACTAAAAATGCATCATTATATATGCCTTCCAGCTCTCGTTTTATGAACTTTTTCTAGTATGTGGGTGTATTTTATAGACAAGGGAAACTGATTAGGAAGGAGCACATTTGTTGCAGTCCAGAGATTTCCCCATTTCTGTCAGTGTTTGTTTTCATTAAGGCACAGTTGCTATTCATATTGAACAAACTGCTATTTATCACCATGTGGACATAGGAAGAATTCCTACTTAAATATGAATTTAGGCAAAAATTTAACTGTAATAAAGGAAAAAAATAGTTAGCTTATTTAAAAATGCTATATGCCTCCACTCATCCCACCCCCCCACCCTTGAAGACAAAAGAACTCTCACACCTCTAATTTTTTTTTTTTTTTCCCCTTCTGGATTTATGCACTATCAAAATCTACTTCTTTGAATACAAGTTTCAGCATGTCTAACATTTATATCCCATAATCCAAATACTACTTCCACTATGCTTCTATCCAAGAATCACTTGGATTAAGTACACATACAGTATTGCTCAATACACAAACCATTTCTGTCTGACTGTAGGGCAGGTTATGTTGTGTAAGAATCTGTTACAGTGAAGTACAGTGACATCATTCTGAGGATGCTGCTGCTAAAATCTATAAGCTACATCCTCCTTGGGTGTTAACAAAATAATCCTTGATCCAGACAAAACTTAACCAAGAGCAGGTGAAGGTGTGGTTCAAAACATCCTAATTGCACTATTTGAAAGTACAATTTCTGGAAATTAAAAAAAAAAAATACAATGATAATATTCAATATTTCAGACAAGCACAGTAGGGTTAGCACTGGGATCTAGAAGACCATTCTCAACCTTGATATGTTAAGAAATCTCTTATTCACCAAAAAAAAGTTAAAGTGGATTATACAAAGCCTGATCAGCAAGCATGGAGAATAAGTATGCATTATTACATTGAAAGCCTGTCTCTAAGTTTTAGTGGTAAATTAGAATAACCTTGACACACACTGCAAGCTTAGGGTCTTGTTTTCTGACTTTGCTCACAATGATTTACACTGTAGGTAATACCATTGTCTCTGCACAGCGGAATACCAAATAAACAGAAACTTTACTATAACCCTAGCCCTCAGAAGTTGCTTGTTGAATTCTAAAAGTAAACTCTACTTGGATACATTACATTTTTAATTTTCAACCAATATAGTTTAAGTAATGATTGATGGGAAAAGACCACAGTTTGTGCATTGGAAAGCCAAGATATTCTGTACTGAACACTTCTATCTAGAAGAGGTGTTAGGAACATGCAATAGAGATTGTAAAAGAGGACTATAAAGTCAGTGCAAAGGCCAGCCAAGAAGAGTCATTTCTTTCTCCTGTACCTGTTTGTCAACTGAATGAAGTCCCCTCAATTTTTCTCTCTCCTCCATTTCTTTGTAAGAATACTAAAATGAAGAAGTTAATCTGATTAAAAATACTTTGGAGACCTGCACTTTAAATTGAGAGAATTGAGTCATTAACTACTATAGCTATCCACATACCACCCTTGGAAACAGAGCATCTGTTGCAGTCACTTTCCATACGCTGCATTCACTGACCCAGTTAGTCAGCTCTGTATCTCTGTTCCCCAAGTGTCAAAGATGTGAATCTGTCTCAGCTTAGTGGCATCTCTGGGGAATTACATCATATATATTTAACTAGAAGCAAAGTAATTTTAAAACACTTGCCTATTACTGATTTTTCCCTTTTCTGTTTCACAAAATGTATATCCCTAATTTAACATTAAGGGATATTATTTTTCATTCTTTGAGATGACATTTTGTCACTGTATGACTTTATATATAAAGGCTTCTGAGGTGGTTTAACCCTTTTGGCTTGCGGCCAAAACCAGACGCTCTCTCACGCTGACCTCCCCCCACCCAGGGAGTAAGGGAGAGAATTGCAAGGATAAGGGCAAGGAGACTCACAGGTTGAGATATAAACAATTTACTAATTAAAATAAAATGATAATGATAATAAGAGTAATAACCGAATATACAAATGAGCGATGCACAGTGCAGGCTGACCAGTGCCCAGCCTGTGCCAGCCAGCGATCCCAGACAGTCCCGAAAGTGAAACCCCAGAGGAGCGAGCCCAAGCAATCCCCAAGATAATACCCCCAATTTCTGGTCAACCCTGGTTAATATACTGAACATGACATGATATGATATGGAATATCTCGTTGGCACATCCAAATGCCAATTACGGGTTTTGCTAATGCACCCCACACAGTCCTAATGTACCTGTGAACCAGCCAAACACCATGACCTTGAGCTCCAGCAGCAACTAATAATGTTAGTACTTTATCAACATTCTTCTCATAACAAATCCCATACTGAAACTAAACCACAGCTATTCTAATCTTCATGATTCACCAGTCTAATGGAAGCGTGCAAATGCAACTTCAAATAGAATTTAGCTCAAGTTCAGAAATGCATTCTCATAGAAAATAAGACTGAAAAGCATCACATGTACTGAAAAAGTATCACTAGGATTCTTAAAATCCTAGTGGATCCTAAATTCACTGAAGTAAAGAGAAAAATATCCTTTGATTTGAGCAGGCTTAGAATCAGATTAAATCATCTACGGTCCTCACCACTTCCTCCACGTACCGTGAATTCCTCTAGTAACAAGGTCACTCCTTTGACTACAAAACACTATATGAAAACTGGAGCAGCTGAAGAATGTTGCAATGTATTTTGTTATGTTGAGGTTATTCATGACCCCAAATTACTAGTATGCTAGAAGCTGAAATAACTGCACTTCAATTAAAACAGAAATATCTTTTAATTTAACAATGTTTACCACATAATATATATTTTTAGAATAATTTGTTGATTTAGGAAATTTATAGTTGCTGATTAATTTATATTTGCTTGATTAATTTAATGGCTTTTCTCTCTCTTCTATATCATTAAACATCTATCAAGAAATATTAAAAGTAGAAGCTAAATAAAATCTATGCTTTTTCCTTTAGTTCATTCTGATTTTCATTTCGTGTTCAAGTTAGCCTATTAGTTAGTGTGACACACTCATGTCACACTTTTTTCATCATTTCAAGCAGGAAAAATAATGTCTGTACTGTCCTGCCAAACAAAGCTATCCTCACTTTTTAGTTAAGCAGAGACTAAGCTATAGATACACAGCATGCTTAAGATGATACATTTAAATAAATAAAGCTTTAACAAGTATTTGACATTGCCCAATTTCAGTGCAGATAAACAAATTGGTGTCACACACACTTCCTGACACTGTAAATCCTAAATCCTATCCATTCCTTTGGACATCAATGGACCATTAACCACAATTTTTCTTAAGAGGGGATTTTAACTCCTAGATAAAGTAAGTATTATAACAGCTGTCAAATCTCCACAAGGCTTTGATTCTGTAGGTACTGTAAACTTAAGCTCTATCCAAGAATCTGCAGAATCTGGGCAAAATGCATGAGTTGGTGCCTCAGCTGGGTTATCTGTTCTTGCTCTCCCTGGAACACTTTCAGACACAACATGTTAGACCCTGTGGTAGCATCTTACCCTGAATAAATTTGGAAGTAGCCTATACTGTTTCATGAATTAGTTTGAGGTTCCACAACGCAATGTATTTTTCAAATACTTCGTTTCTCCTGCTTACCCTATGCAGATCTCCCACTCTCAGCATGAGTGAGAAATTAATTCAACACACTAGGATTTTCTTTCTTCAAAACCAGACATCCCTCACATCAACGTGAAAGGTTCATGCCTTTTTAAAAATTATTTTTAGTTGCTGCCTTAATGAATGCAGTGTCCTCCATAAGGTTGCTGCTATACTTAGTTTGCCCTCTACCACAGAAATGTGTAATCCTTCTTTCATTCCTTGGGTCTTAAATTTGTATTTGTATTGTATTTATAGAGTAAGGAGCACACTATGGTTCACAGTCCAGATCTATGATACTTCAAAGAAAATCAAACTGATGATGATCTCAACAGTGCTTGAATACCAGGTGGTAATTGAGGTGAAACTCAAGTGAAAGCAGAGAAGAAGAGCTAAGGAGAATTCACAGCAAACTAGATTCTTTAGGCTGGGTTGTGTCAAGGAATTATTGTCCAGTTTTTGAGATACAGTGCATTAATTTAGTAATAAAGAGGAAGCAGACTGAATACCCTGTGACTTCAGGAAGTTGGCTGCTTTATCTAAACTGGAAGTGATCAGCTAATTCAGATCATGTCACATTCCCTCTCTGGAATTACTCCCATTGCTGTCTCCTTTCTTCTCATGTGGTATTAGAAAAGACAAGACGCTTAATAGGGAGGCCTGATTTTTTTTTTAGTAATGGTGGTCCAATTAAATAAAACTGGAAAAATTATAACAAATAAAGACTCCAATAATTTGAAGCTAGGTGAATATAAATATTGTGAGGAAGAACAAAGCTATCCAACTTCTAAAATTAGTGTAGAAAACCAGCAATACTACCTGACAAAAGTTCTAACACTACTCAAAACAAGATAAAAAAGTCTATATACTAGAAATCTTAAGCCAAGAGAAGAAGCAGCAGCGAAAAGATTCCATCAAGTAAAAGAAGCAGAGATTTACAAGAGATAAAAAGACAAATCAAGTAATAAACTAAGAAAAATACATGGCAAGAAAATAAATAATGTCCAAAAATATGTGGTTCTGGATCAATGTGAGGGTGTCCCAATAGACCACTTAAGGACTCATTAGACAGATTAAAAAAATCTAAACTCAAAACATAAAAACTACTTGTCATAGTCTTACTACTATGCCAAGTAGTATCCTGATCCAACTATATGGAGAAACATTAATTTAATTATTAAGTTGAAATCAGATTCTCAGAACTACAGGGCAGAAAAGCGATTTTTGGCTAGCCAGCACTTGTTCTGCCCTCTTATTTGATTTATCATGAAATCACAAAAGAAAACAGCAGTGTAATAAATACAAAAACCAGAAGAAATATAGTCAGATTACAAGCCTAATAAAAAGAAGTAAGTTTTCACCAGCCCTGCATAATTTTTAAGTATAAATCCATAAACGACATAAAAAGTTGCTTTCAAATAAACCACGGAACATTTAGGATTCCTGGATATTTGAAAAAGAATTCACTCACGAAAAGGGATCTTTCAATCTTCATTTCTCAGGAAATAGGTAATTTTAAAGAACTGGTGTTGTCTGGGTTTCCTTCAAATAAATATATTAACTTTCAGAGATTGAAATATTTCCTGAAGTAGTATCTGATCATTCTCCTTTGTGCTTCTTTTTATGAGTACTACTAACACTTTCAGAACAAGGATAGTCTTGATTTGAATATCTATATATGTATCCTTTCAGTGAGAAGAAATTAGTCATCTTCCTTCAAGATTTCCTCTTAAGAACCCCTAAATCAAGCAAAGGAGGAGGAAGAGAAAGAAAGCGTTCCGTAGTGTTGGTACTCCTTAGCTCCTATCCCTTCTGAATGATCTCGGAACCAGAGAAGGAAGCGGGGGGATGGGGGAACCCAAACAAACTGTGACACTTAGCTCTACTTTCTAATCATGGAAGTAGAAAGCTAGGTAAGTGCAGTTTAAGAACATGAACTTTTTTTTGCACATTATGTGTGATTAAAAATATACAAAATACATGAGACAAAGTAGCAAATAAGGACTGGCACTGATTTGGAAAGTGTAGTAGTTTAGTTAAGAGGAATTAGTAAATGCTATTTAGCTACAAGAAAAGGAAGAGAATGAACTGACCTGGAAGGCAAGCTGGATGAACTTAGCTTTTATATGAAAAGAAAGAGAAAAAACTACAACTGTACCCATTAACAGTTGAGCTGAGGCCACTCATCAACCAAAGATAATACTGTCTTTGTAAAGAACATTCTCAGATCTAAGGGCAGCTGTAGGCTGCAATCTTGTACACATTGGAGACTGTCCCTAGAGCTGAACCTGTCTACACGTATGTTATTTCATTTGCCCATTGGTAAAAAATAAGTTTCTTAAATATGGTTGTTTTCCAGGGTGAGGCTAATTACAGGATCATATAAAAATAAAGTTACCTGTTTGAAGACTGAGAAGTTTTAGATTTATGAAAGCATATAAAAAATTGAGGACATTCAAAATCCCCTTTCCTACATTTGTCATTCATAATAGAGATAAGTTCTGACCCTCTCAAAAAAAAAAATATATTTCACATCTAGCCTTTTATGCAGTGTGTTTAAAGATTATTTCACTGGTTTAATGTGGTATGAAACATGAAGAAAGCTTTGAGGATTGTAATTTAATTTAGAAAAAGTATTTGAGCAAGCAGAGTTAGGCTATCTCAAGTATGTTAGTAACAGGAAAAGCAGCTCATACATTTATATGTGTACATTTATACTTCAAATATAAGGGAAGAGTTCAACTATAGAGCTAGTAAAGGGATATTTGTCCAATCACCAAGGTGTCCTTTATTTCTGTGCTTTGAGCTATTCATTCATTTCAGGAGATGACCAAGCAGAAGCAAAGTGAGAGCACCTCTTCTTAAACCAATGACACAGAAATGCAGATTAAGTCTGAAACGAGAAGTCTAACAAGTCTAATCAAAGCAACAGAGAAGGAAAAGATTGATACATAATAAATCATTGAAGACTACCTGAGTTATACTTGGATATACTGGAGGTGTCAAGGGTACAAGTACCTGTATGTGCACAGTTCAATTAGCTTAAAGTGCACTGATTTGCCAGTTGTGTCCTATTTCACATGCACTTGCCTGCTTTCACCACATTTTCTAGATTGGGTGTTTACAGCAGAATTCATGAAAAGCTGTAACAACCTAAGGGTATCACCTGATACTGCAAGTTTTGACTTTTAAAATAAGAGATTTAGAATTGTTAATCCACGAATTATTTTAACAAAGAGGTCATTTGTACCCACTGGACCTGATGTTGCCTTTTAATTTTGATTTCTTCTCTTAAAAACACAATGGTCATGAGATATATATATAATTTCTCTCTCTATATATATCTATATATGGACACCTACCAAAATGTAGGAAATAAATTTTTAGAAAAATAATTGAACAAAGAAGAAATAGTTGCATTTGAAGATAAACTTTTTGTTTCTCTCTCCTTATAAAACTAGTTTTAGCTGTAGCTATATATAGCATCTCTCTTAAGGAAATAAAGTAGTACATTTTTCATTGTCTTCAAATCTATTTTATGCTCTGCTAGAGTTAGTACTAAATTTGAAACAGAAGAACATGGATAGAAGCCACTGAACACAAAGTTTGGCAGAAATATCTGATGGAAAAGCTGGTGGCTTTTATATGAAACTGCTGATATATACAAATGGAATCCCCTGCCTAAACCCTCAGCCAGCTGTACAAAGTGCACATAGCAGCCAAAATACAGATGTTAGATTAAAAGCTCTCATCATAACATAAGCCACAAGGCTTTAGGTTCAAGTATGGTTTCATTCCAAACACAAAAAGGTTGAAAAAATAATCAAGCTATGAATTTCTCTATTCCTTACCTTTAGCAAGTAATCCTTTAAGAATGATTAATTATTAAACAATATTATTTATATCAATAATTCCTGCTTCATGTATTTGCATAAGTAGAACACCATCAGTATTAAGAAAGCACACTTCTACAGAATTGGGTCTATGTTAGGTTATTCTAAGGAATAAATCATTATATGGCCCTGACCCAGAACACTTTAGAACTACATTTAGAACTACAGTCACCCAAAAGACCTCATCTTTTTCACATAGATTAGACATAGTAAATCAACTTCAGCTTTCAGTTTTACCATTTTTTTCTATTTTCATATTAAAACTTATTTTCCATATTTTAACCAATTCTATTTTGGATGGGTACACTGTTAATAATATTGTGCTTGCTTAAGTGAATGTCTAAATGGTTTATTCTAAAGTATATCTCTCTGCAAGGAATTAAGTGAACCACGTCACCAGCTCAGGACTAAACTGCCGTATTTGCACATTTACATCACAAAACAATCCAGTGAATCTTAAGACAAGAACTCCTGTAAATAACATGCAGAAAAGTGTAAAAAACAAACAAACAAAAACACCTAACAAAAGAACAAACACACCCAGATACAAACAATGTTTCAGTTAGTCTCTCCCTGAGATGCAGAACTGAAGAGGATAAAAACTATTGTAAGTCAACTGTCTATTGAAATTCACAGATAGACTAGGTTACTTAATTCATTAACTAAACAGGTTTTTTATCTATTCCTGAATTTTCCTAGCTTGTTTTTGTTTTGCATAAAACTTTTTCCTAAAAATCTAGATGCAGGAAGCATATTCTATATAGACGACAGGTAATTTGGTGTAAGGAAAAATAAGTAACTTACTTTAATTGCACTGTCAACATGTGTTTGCAGCAGGACACCAAAGTGCTTATAGAATACAAATCAGATTGGAAAAAAGTCCTAATTATGGAAAAATTCTAACCAGATGCCTCCAAGATATTTTGATTTCCACAAGGCAAATTCACAGCAATAGTTTAATTACTTGTGAAGAAGGTAAAAAAACATTAGGGTGTTAGTATTTTCTCTTCTATACCTAACACTGTGCTGTGTGTTAGTCACGCTGTTTCTGTATACAGTATTTCACATTCCTCTAAGTTCCCAAGGAGTGACTTTTCACACACGTCATTAAATTTAGTCATTTCTGCATCCATTTTAACTAATACTCTATAGGAGGGGAAAGCATTGGCCTTTAGAATTTAGACTTTAATGGAATGCAAAATGAGTTAATGAAACTTGGCTACAAACCAATAATGCACAGGAAACCAACAGCAGAAGAATACTAAAGATTCAGTCATGCAAATGACAAGTGTTTTCTTCAATAATGTATATATGTAAAAATTTATATACAATATAATACATATATAAAAAGCTAAAGTAAAAATTGATTTCATTTTGTTGTTTGGTGCAGATCTGCATCACAGATAAAGAAATATGTAATAAAGTGTTGCAAGTCAGTTTATGAAAACATATTAGCAAGCTACACATATATAAATTCTTAATGTGATTTTCTGAACTGAAACAAAATTGCCAGCTTCTTGTATGTTGAATTATAGATTCCCATAGGGAACTTGCACATTAGTTAGAACTAATATTGCTTCTAATCTGTTCCTCTGTCTAGGTTTCTAGTAGGTATTTCAGGGAAATTTCTAGAAATTCTGTAATAAAATAAGCCACTCTTAAAAAGAAATTCATAATTATTCTGCTTACTGTGTTGCTGCCTTATGTTTGATGCACTGAAATGTCTACAGCTCTTTGACTCTACCTATTGCAAAGACAAACATTATGTAGTGCACCCAAAATAGAAACCATCCAATATTTTACAGCTTGTGGCAGTGAGTTGTCCAGACCATTTTTATGTATTGATGAAAAAATACATACTCAATTATAAAAGGAATAAAAATCAATTTTGTGTATTCATTATTTTCATGCTTCTTTTACATCCCATTTCACTCCTCTCTGCTCCACAAAGAGGGTTCTAGTTGTTCCAAATCTACCCTCTTACAGAGTAATCCCAGGTCTATAATTATATTGTCACCCTTCTCTGGACCTCTTCCATTTCTGCTAAATGTTTTTCAAGTACCTCCTCTGACATTTTAATTTACCTTTTTTTTTTTTTTTTTTTTTTTAGCTTTTCAGCATAAACCTTATTCACCTTAAATGCTCCCTTCACTCTTTGGTAGGCCCAATGACCCAGCAGATCTCTCACAGACTGCATGTGTCTGAAATACTTAATTTCTTATTAACTGCTCTGAAATAATTCCATCAGAAGCCACCTAATTCCCAGCTTTTGAACTACAGTGGGTAAAACTTGTATCATCTTAAAGTGTTCGACTAGATCCACATTTCCATTTGCAAGAGACTTTTCTCAAACCCTCCAATTATATACTTGCTCACTTGCAATGTCAAAGGGTTTCTGCGCATTTCATCTTCATTTTAGGGCCCTTCTGGGGTTTTTTTGGTGTTCTGGGTTTGTTTTGGGGTGGTTTAGTTTGTTTGGGTTTTTATTTTTCTTTCCTATGTGTGTTTTTGGTTTGTTTTGGGTTGTCTTTTTCCCCCCCATAGATTCTTATTAAAACAATCACAAAATGTAGTTTGTTTAGATATGTCTTAGTCGCACAATTCCTCTGTTGCCAGATACCAATTGCTCTTCAGGATCATGTATGTTTAACCTCATGCTTCAAGCTAAACATACTTGACTTGTGCTTTGAAGAGATACTAACTTATCACACTAAATGGCCTCCTCAACAAGGACTCTGTCTGAATGCTCTGGAAACCTGAAATGAGTTGCCAATCTCTAATGTCTCATTCTCAGAAATATCTTGTCTGTTGGACAGCTCAGAGGTTTTAAAATGAAAAAGACAGATTAACAGAAGCACAAAAACTTCAAGGTAAGAAAAAATATTCTTGGTGGGAAAAAAAAAAAAAATCTATTTGAAAAAATTCCTGGAAACAGATAGCTTATACAACAATTACAGTCTCCTTGTCCTTGCAAATCTTCACATTGACCTATAACTCAGCATTGTTAAACAGAACAGTAAGACAATAAATAAATGCTTTCTTTCAAATATTTAATAAAGGAAAATTTGCACTGTATTTAAAATATAGCTTTTTATGATTTATTTTAATGGCAATAGAACGCCAATATTCTAATTTGTCTATAAAATCAGAACTGATGAACTTACAAACTTATCTTTTTTTTTTCTCATATAGCATATTATAAGTGTATATTAAGATAAGGTTTACTTTCAGACACTACTCATATTACCAGTAAACTTTTTTCCTGAATTGTGTACATTGCAAATACTCTAAATTAGGATGGAGTAGCTTAAGCCTCAGAAGCATAAAAAGGAGATATTCTATAATTCTGCAACATATGTTACACGGGGTGGAAATATAACAGTAATAGGAAACAATAAATTGAAATACCGTTAGCTTCACTTACAGCCAACTTCAGGGACAACTGAGCATCTTGATAATGCTGCTTCCAAAACTACAGACTAAAATAAAGATATTTTAGTTAAATGGCACTGAAACAGTCAAGAGCATTTGTTAAATGTCCATTAACACATTCTCAGAGGTTTTTTTCCCCACACAAATTTTTCATTATTTAGACCTAAGTAAGACCAACTTTCATTTTCCCTTCCAAATGTCTTCTGAGATTTTCAGGTCAGCCAGAGCTCAAAACACTTTAGTACCATTAACACCTTCCCCAAATAATGCCTATTGCTCAGATTAGAATGACTCAATAAATGGATTAAAATGACAGGTCTCTGATGCTCAGTAGCTTAGCAGCTTCCTACAATACTTTTCATTTGACGTAGACTCAGTGATAACTTTTGTAATTGTATAACTGAAGATGAAAGTCAAAATTAGTAAGTGTTCTTCTGCTAAAGAACCAAAAGGATAGTCTTGTCAAGGAAAAGCACAAACAGTGAGCATCAGCTATTAGAGATGCGCATCCTATTGCTTTGACTGCATTTGGAGGAAAACATCAAATAATTCATAACAGGAAATATGAAAAGCCTTTGAAAAAGCTTTTACTGCAGTGGTATTGAGTAGAGCTGTACATAGGAAAATTACTGTCTTCCATTCACATATGTGAACCTCTGTATATTTTGGCTTTAATTTTTTTATATTCCTACAAATGACAATCTGTATTTAAACAAAAATATAAACTCAGATGTAGGATAGTTGCCAATATTTAATTGTGTTCCCTGACATGCTTTTGGAACACAGCTTTGCAATTTTATCATTCAGTGCTTTTGTTTACTCTT
>NW_010307077.1:23219-47943 GCF_000700745.2 Antrostomus carolinensis | reverse complement strand
CTCTTTCCCATTTACTGATTGCTGGCAGTGTTTATCTATTAAGAGCTATCTTCTGAAGTACAGAATCATAAAGTTAGGAGAACCATAGATAAAATAACCATCTTAGTGTACATTTGTAAACTGTTGAATTCTGAAAGTTTCTTGAATATGGTATACTAGCAAAAAAAAAAAAAAAAAGATTATCCCAGAAGCTTTTGAAATGCAGAAGTCTCATTCAGTTCTCAAGGCAGAGTGTTACACAACATGTTAATACACTGTTAGCTCTTCCAATTCTTGTGTAGTTTTATATCCCTTTCTTCCAAGTGATGTACCTCATCAGCCAATCAGCCCAGTGAAGGGCTTACTTGGGAACTGAATTGAAGCAAACTAATAAGCTTTCCATGTCCTAACTTTATTCTCTACACTGCCTTAATATTTGCTCCTAAATAATTTTCCTTTATATTGCATCCGAGTGCACTTCAGGGATAGCAATCTCAATATGCTTTATTCTACCTTCCTCAGTCTTGACCATGTGGACGAAGTTTAAGATATTGCAACAATGATTTTATAAAAATGATTTACATATCCCACAGACAAATACCACATCAGAAAAAGTTTAGGATAGGCCTTTTTTTCAACATTTGCAATGATATTGTGGTGCTTGCTGGCACTGCTATTAAATATAATAAGTAATTTTCTACATATACTTTTTTATTTTCCATTATATGTCAATAAATTTTTTAGTAAAATTTTTAGCTCTTTTTTATATCATTCCCTGAAAAAAATGGAAACAGATTCAGAAACAATCATAGCTATAATATCTCAATCAGGATTGTTTAATGGCTTTTCTTGTAAACAGATGAAAATTCCTATCATTTTATTATCCAGAAAAGTGAAAATTAAAGTGATACATACACAGAGGTCAGATAAATGATTTTAATCTGGCTAAAAACCACCTGTTCATCAAGTAAGCGGCATCTCTCTTTACCTCCCTCTTGATCTGACAATGTTTCATACACCTATATCTGAGGCTGGTCAACAGACCGCTTTACCTTATGACCTGGAAAACAGGGTATGTGGTTCAGAAAAATCCTGGAACAAAAAAATCTTGCTTTTTTATAACAACTTCTATTACAGTTTAATTTTATAGAGAATTAATTTATTAAGTTATTAAAGTTGTTGTTTGGATTTTTTTAAAAAAAAAAACAAAAACAACAAAACCCCTCTACTTCTGATGCATTGTCATATTGTGATAATGTCCCTTGACAAGTGGTGTGCGTCGGGCCATTTCTTTAAGGGGGTTAATTGGGTTCTGGGGGTTTTTTTATGTCCTAATTTAACTGGGATATATACAACAGAAGATGATCCAATGTCAGTTCTCCAGGTAGTCTAAAACTGTATGTATTATGTCATTTCAATGGCTACAAGATAGTTAATATGATCTGTTACTTTTATTCTTCAGTACTCCTTAAAAACTGTGATACAAGAAAGTATTATACAAGAAGGAATCTCAAAAATGCAAAACTTTGGGCTTATTGTAGCAGCCCTTAAAATGACACTGTACATGCTTAACTAGGACTGGAATGCTAAATAAGAGAATATAATAGAATCAGCTTCCTTCTTCCCAGTGTGTGCATATACACATGTAGTGTTTATATATGTTTATATATATACACGTCGTATATATAAAACAGTGTTATAACTAACAAAATGTCATGTTACTACTGCTAATGTACATGTAAGCTAAATAGTTTATAAAAGTCTATGTCCAGAAATTTTTCAGAAATGTTTTATTGTACTACCACAATATTTTCCTGTGTTCCCTAAAATTTCTGCAAAAGAGAGCAGTAATACAGTAATAAAGTCAGATATTACTTAAATGCATTTGAAGCTAATGTCTTCATTGCAATTTACATGAAGGATACAAATGACTTTAAGGAGATCTTAAAACATGACATGAAACTTTTGGACTTTTTTTTTTTAATATAAATGATATACCACCCCTTCAAATATTCATTAACATTTCAGGAACATTCATTCTTACAGAAATCCAGTCTCTAGTACAAAGCAATAGAAGATGGCATATTTATTTGGGCCCACTATTTCCATCTCCTCCACTCCCAGTGAGGAATATCCTTTTACTGGCTTAACAGCCAAACAAACAGTATATTCCAGTGTAATTTGGTAAGTACTGGGGGGGTTTTGTTGTTTTTTGTTGGGTTTTTTGTTGTTTTGTTTGTTTTGTTTTTAAAAGGATTTATCTCAGGTGCACTCTGGCAACATTTGTAAAGCTTGTTGCTGAAATAATGCTGGGCAAGAATCAGGTATCAGTCTGTCCCTGGTTATAGAAGATGAAGGATTTGAAAAGACAGCAGCAGCCACCAGCTATTTATTTGCTGCTGGTTTTGGATGTAGTCTTGAAGATTCACCATTTGATGTAGATGGAAACTGAAAAAGAACACTGAAGTTTGAGAGGGAGGGTGTTTATTGTTTGTTTGCTATAAATCTCAGTACTCTCCCCTTAATAAAGTCCTCTAGAAGTATTTACTAACATAGATTTTCTATAAGGAAAAGAAAAACTCTGTGTCTAAGCACACTTGCTATCACTTTAAATAAAAAGAAAAAATAATTTCAAAATCAATTTAGTCACACACTTCCCTCTTGTCTATCAGATGCACATCAACCACTAGTGAATAACAAATAACAGAAATCAAGTAAATATCTTCCTATCACTTATATAACCCACAAAGCACAGTCCAACAGGCCTAATCCCTCACATGCTTCATGAATGAATATGTATACACACACACACACGAACTCAGCAGACTTGCTAAAACACCAGTGCGTTTGAGCTATATAAAACCAAGACAGGGAGTGAACTGTAATGGCAAAGGTTCCTTACAAAGTACTTTCACACTTGGAAGCATTTGTACATCTGAAACCCAGCATAAAGTTCAAGGAAGTCTAGTGACCCAAAAGCAGCTAATGCACTTGGTAGTGCCAAGAGCTGCATCAAAAATTAGTTACTGGTCAACACGAGAAATGAAGGAAATATAACAACCATTTAAAAGAGACTGCAGTAAATAACATCTCTCACTTCAGTGATTGTAGGCACCTATATTCCATAATGATCTGTGAGGACTGTGTAAGTAGAAGAGCTTTAGGTCTCTCTCAACAGCAAACAACAAAAGATGGTTATTGTTGGAAGAACCTACTGGGACTGTAACAGCTTTTAAGAGCAGATGAAAATAGGCTTTTTCTCCAAACAGAAGCAGTCTATGCAGATTCAGAAGCAGTATGATAGCACCATTTAAAGAAGAGGCTAGGATACACAGATCTGTAAAATGTAAAGCAAGTATTGCAACCACTACATTAATCAACACAGAAGACCAGATTGCAGCTAAGAAATAGAGTTTATACACCATATCCTTTATAGAATATGTTTCTCTCCTATTTTTCTTCCACCACAGAGCACACTTGCAGCAAGTTCCACCACCTCTTCAGAATTTGATGGAGTTATCTTGGCTTCCACTTCTTCCTCTTAAAATTCTCAACAAAAACTCAGTTATCTTCCTATGTGTCAAAAAGATCTTTTAGATTAAATATATCACCAAAAGTCAGGTGTAAGAGCTAGCCAATCTTTCATCTGAAGGGTCTGATTTATGTACTGTGACAGACTATCTGTATGCTCTAGCAGTGTGAAAGTCTGCACAAGTGTCTATCTGCTCCTTCAATATCACCAACTGTTGGGTTGGACCATTGGGTTTCCACCAATGTGCTGGATTATAAATGTACTGCTAAGTCACCAAATATTTATAATGATTAAAAGTGATCACAGACATTCTCATTTAACACCACTGGACAAATACATGATTATGTATTTAAAAAACAACTGAAATAACCTTAACTATCTTTTACTTATCAAAATCTTATTACTAGTGAATTCTAGTGAAGGTTTTAAACTGAAGCTGCTTAAAGAAATAATTAGCCACTAGACAAATCCTTTAAATTCCTCATTGGAAAAAAGCTGATGGCCAGAGCTGGCCCCAAAAATGATCAGTAACGTACTTCCTCACTCCAAATCTAGGAGAAAAACAATGCATTACTACACCACCATGTGTCTAGTCAAAGACTACACTTTCTCCTTTAAGTGTTAGGAAACTATAGTATTGTTAGGGTTCTGCTACTTTGGCTGGACCAAATCCTAGCATCCCATCTGTGGTGACAGAAGAACCCTAGGGGTAGTTCTATTGCTTATAAGTTAGAAAAAAAGCATATGAAAATATTGATAGGAAATAGTTTCAGGGATAAGTTAATTGCTGTTATTTTTAGTAAATCATGTAAGGCATCAACATAGAAGCAGCCATTTGGCAAAAGTATTAGCATCTGAATAATTTTCTTAGAGTACTAATGCTCTTCCAAATTTTCTATTGCTTTAACATCACATCGTCAGTGAAATACTTGCAGTAGAAACAGTAGGAAAGTAAATTGTTTTGCAAAACAAAACCATGCCCTTGAAAACCAGTTCATTATTCATTTGAAAAGATCATTTAAAAAATTGGTTCTTTTATTTGTTTGATTTTTCATCAGTCAGAAAAAAAAATTATAATGTCTTTCACTTGTTGTACTGACAGTTAAAAACTGTATAAAAATTATAATGCTGCACCTAATTTAGCTTTCTACATGTCTAATTTTCAGAATTGCAAAGTGAACAGATACTACTTATTAAAAACTTAGGCTATCGATCTATGGGGATCATGGGTTGCCTATTTTGGGAGGTTTTTTTGTTTGTTTTTTTTCCAGCTTAACAGCGTAAATAAAATAATCTAGCAAGAAATCAGTGGATCAGTTTTCACTGTGCCAAAATACAATCAATGGGTTTAGGTACTGAGATTTTTCAGAATTTATGGAAAGGTCGTCACTTCATTGGGAATATAATGTATGCGTAAATATTAGGGTACTAGATAGGATTTCAAAATGCATATACAGAAGTTTATAAAGCACATGATGTCACTTCACTTAAACTGTTTCTATTAGCATACTACTAAAACACCCAGAACCTCAAAATGCTCAGCAATTTACACTGAAGTAAATTGTATCATTTAAACTGTTTACATCAATGGTGAGGATTTGGAAAGTTTACGTTAATGTTTAATGGAAGGGGTTTGTGCCATCACTTTTCTTCAGATAAGAAACATCTGCTTCTCTAAAGAATTCATTCCTTTTTCCTTCTAATTACAATACAGAGAAGTAACTGCTTTTCTTATCCAACCAACACCAAAGAACTATTGTCTTAAAATCCTTAATCCTCTCAAATAAGAATTAATAGGGTAGGTCACATCTTTTAATACTGCCTCAAAAGCCAAATTGTTCTGTGCCTACATCTTGTTTCATAGCTTTCACCATGAAGTTACATCTGACACCACAATGGTGGTAAACCTAAAGGTATTTAAACCTTTATTAATTAATAATAAAGAACATAATAAAATAATTCCTTTTCAGGACATATATAAAATTTATATTCCAAATCAGTTTTATTTTCAGTAAGTAATTCAGAAAAGTAAGAACAATAAGGATATAAGTTTAACTTCTCAGAACATTACCAAGGATTACAGCATGTTTTTAAAGCAGTTTTACACTGCATGATAAATCAATCAAATGTTGTAGCAGATGTCTAATGTATTCTTTTCACATAAGCCAAATAGAAATGGGTAGCATCTGTGTCAGATGCAAGCACAACTGCTTGCCAGCTAGGTTGGCCACAAGATGATGGATGTTGATTGACAGTAGCTATCAAAAGTTGAACCAAAGGTTCGATAGAAATTCAAAGGGTGTTATTTTAGGAATGAGAAATATGTTCCTCCAAAGAATCAATTCCTTTTTCTTCCGATTACTATAAAAGCTACTGTTTTCCTAGGTAACAGTTTAAACTTTGTAACATAAAAAGATTTATATAAAAAATGTGACTATTCCAGCCCATAGAACATCAAACAGTAACCCTACTTATTTTTATCAAAATCTGCTAGATTAGACCTGTACTATTAATTTATCAGAGAGACTTGTCCTTTGCTAATCAGAGATCAATCTTTTTAAAGTTTATAGTGGTTTCAAGGGAAATAATATTCATATTGCTTTGATAAGAAAAATAAATATTAATACATTTACAGCAAAAAGATGTAAAATTAGTTATATTGTACAGATATACTGCATAATGCTCTGGCACATCTTTCCATCAACTTAAAACTTGAGAAGTGAATTCCAGAACAAACCAAGGCTCCTCTCCTCTCTCCTCCCAGACTTTACCACTCGCTTTTCACTATCACTGAAATCTTATACCTGAGAATATACTACCTGATCCAACCCTGTCTCCCCACATACAGCTGGGTTTTGACTCAGTTTTGATGCTCTCTCTCAACAAAATTTTTCAGGAGAAAAAAAATAATCTTGTTTGTTTCTTGGATTTAAATTTCCTTCTCTGTTTAATTCATTAATAACCACATGAAAACTTGAAAGAGTATGATCTCCAGAATCATGCTCAATTCCTGCCCTCACAGCTTTCATCAACCTTTCTCTTTCAGTGATTCTCCTGACCTCTACTTTTCCACTTCTTTTTTGGAATCAGTTCTTCCAAGGCAAACACAGTAGTCTGCCTTCTCTTCACATCGCTGCTGTGTAGCCTTTGTCCTACCAGTAAGCCTGGCAGGGACAAACCATTTATCAGCTTTTTCACACATCTCTGCACTTGCTTCCAAATCACACTTTCTGACCTGGGACTTCCTCCAGCTATCATGAAATGCAACAGGAAGATTCTGCAAAACACTGCATCTCCAGTACACAAAATCTTTTCTTAATACTAACCTGTCTTATGATGCTTAAGGTAGGAAACTTGTGGTGAGAAGCATGAAGATGCAAGTGGGAATCTGAGAACTGGCAGCAGTTGATAGCAAAGCCACCTAATACTTCACATTATAGAAAATTTTTCAATTTAATTTTATATATCAGGATTTTTAAAACTGAATGCTCCCAACAAAGCTTTGGACTTTGGCTTAAAGGTAATTTTGGGGTCGCTGAACAATTGTATTTTGCTGGTCCCATGAAATGCGATTTACTACAGAGAGTCATGATTTCCCATCTGTGATTTCAATTCTAAAACCTGGTTTTGGCAACATGTCAAAACCTCAGAGGTTTCCAAAGCCCTGCTCACATACCACACACAAGCCACTTCAGTATTCTGCACAGAGCTCATTCCCAAAGAGGCCATTGTGAGTGAGGAGCTCCTGGGAGCAGAGCCTCAGGCTAAAAAAGAGGACACAGGACATGGAAGATCATGAATTAGAAAGTCTGACCATCAGCTCTTGGTTCATTCAATTATTCTGATTGCTTCCATTAGAACTTCACTTGCCAGATGCTGACAACTAAGGCCCTCCTCACAGATTCTCCTGGAATCTACCTCTCTGGAGATTACAATTGCACATCTACTCAACAAGCCCAGACTTTTAAAAATTTTTTTTCCAGCATTGGAAATTCCAACACTTGGAAGAATGCATTAGTCTCACAACACGTTTTATAGCTGAATATTTCCTTGCCATTTGAGAGTAATTTAACTCTCATTTAACTGCATTCTCCTTTCTGTAATATGATTTGGTTTGGAACAGTACGCATAAAATGTCTTCATTTCATAGAATCATTGCAGTGAAAGAAAAGGAACACTGAAGGCAGGCTAAAGAAAATAATTTAAGACTATTCTAGCCAATATTATACTACCCTTAGTCTATTAATAAACTGAATTTGCACTGTTAAATTGTATTAGCAACATTAATACTCAACAACCAATAACATACTGGCATACAATTTTTGTTTCCCAGTTAGTTTCATTGTAATTCAGCTCACTACAGAGCTATATAACAATCATGGAAAAATATGTTAAAATCAAATTATTCTGTTCACCAGGTATATTGAATATTCTGTTCATCAGGTATATTACAGTATTCTGCAACACATGTTTGAAGCCAAATCCTTTTTCTACCAGTGCAAAATTACCATTAAATATACCACAATTTAAGCAAGTAATTAGTGAGGATCAGTGTTCAACTTTCTATATTCTAACTGAAGGTGTTTTGAAAGGGCTTTGTTTCAGAAAGCAAGGACAAATACTCCTTAAAACAAGGACAACATGTCTTAAAAATTAGCCTTCTTGAAGAGATCTCAAACTGGAATATCATCTAGTTATTAATAACACCGGAAAATTCAGACCACACTAAGGCAAATCAAAAAGCAAGTTTTCCCTTGCAACATTATCCACACCTATGCATCTATTGAAGTGGTACTAGCTGAGGAGTAGTTTGTTTAATCTCTTGGTTTTAGTAGTTGTTTGCTTTTATTTTGGAAATGTCAGTCTTAATTATTTAATTATGCTCTTGGACTGATTAAGGAATTAATTAATTTGAGTGGGCAAATTGTCAGATATTAAGCTACAGTGTTTTAATCTAAATGTATAGTCTACAGTTAAAGCTTTGCAGCTATATATCAGTTACACACACATAAATATAATAGACTACCATTGTTATCAGGAAGACCAAATGTAAGTCTGCTACAGTCATAAATAAGAATTTCTAAGAGTTTTCTATTCCTTTTCCTACTAGCAGAAGAATTTCATCCCAAAGAGCTGTGTGCTTAGTTTTGCAGCACAAATCTGAATTCCACATCAATACCTTTTGTTTCCTACCTACTGCCTCTAAGCCACTATACTAAAAAAGAGATATGCAGTGAAACTGCTGCTCCTTCCCTGGTATTTTGACTCTTTCAAAGAACAAGTAAACAAATCCTTTTTCTTTCTCTGCACTAAGTAAAGAGCCTCTTGCAAGAAACAGAAGAAAGAAAAGAAAACTGTAGCAAATGCAAAGTTAAAGGAACAAATGCTTATTTATCTTATTCTGAATTTTAAAATAAACTCAGTAAGAAACACAGAGCAGTGACTTCAAGGATTCATTTGAGGAGGGACTTTTCTCTGGGTCATACAACAAGGACAAAAGCACTAAGCAAGAGAAAGTCATAGACATGTTTCACTTGATCTCTGAGTAATCTGATACAATGTTGTGTGTAAGGGGAATGATTATAATATTGGTGCTGCTGAGCAGCTTGAGTGGCTAATGGACTGGGTCAGTTATTAAAGACAAGTGCTTATAAAAGAATTCACTTCAGAGCAGAGGGAAAATACTAACAGCATGCTATAAAGATCAATACCAGACCACTTTTGTTTGATTTATTTAATCAGTGACCCCAGAGAAACAACATGGAAGGAGAAAGAAAAACTGCTGATTGTAGAAAACAGGGGTCGGGCAGAGTGGCACAGGGAGGGTGGGCTGCCGACTCCGCCGAAGGTGAACTGAGTCGGCATCTCAGAGAAACAGAGAAAGCTCAGCACAAATTCTTGAGACAAAACAGTTTAGGGTAAGGAAATGAACAAGTACAAATCCTGGGATCCAAAACAATAAATGAACTAATTACAAAACACTAATTTCAATCATATGATAGAGAGACTGACATAATCTTTCCATTTTGCAGTTCTGGGACTATTGTAGCTTCTTACTGTAGCTTTGACTGTATCAAACAAAAAGTGACCAAAGATATGGAGGAGACAGACAAGGAGAGTTCATGAACAGAAAACGTTTCTGGACAGGAAAAGTATACCTACTCCTTCATCACTTATGGGAGAAAAAAACAACAACAACAAAAAAAACCCGCAAAAAAACAAGTTACAGCAAGATTGGGTTGTTTGGGTTTTTTTTTTTTTTTAATCAATAAAATTTCTAAAAGACACTGTTTCTAATATTCTAGTATGTAATGCAGAACTAGACCAGACAGCTTGAGGGCTTGAGGAGATTATATACACCTTTTGGTACAGATTATGTACAAACTTCTGTCAGAAGTGGTTTGAGTATAGCTGATCCTGCACTAAGGAACAGAAGATCTGCTAAATCATGTAATGAAGTTTCTTTGAGTCCTTTCTCTTATAATTATGTTATGCTGATAGAGAAACAATCAAAGACTCGACCTAGAGCATAAATGCAGTAAAAGCATTACAATATACAAAAGCATGACTGTCTAAAAATATTTACAGTAATAAAAAAGCAAATATAAATCAAAGGGAATTATATTACTACTCACATTTTAGTGTTCTATTAAGAACATTTTGAAGATTATTATAAAACGTATATCAAATATTTAGAAAGAGTGAAGCAAGGTCAAGCAGAATTCAAAAGCTCTAATTAAATGAGACTTCTGTTTAGAAAACTGTAGAAAATAGTATATGAAATTCTGCAGTGAAAAGAAAACTGTATGTCAGAAAGAACTTCATGCTAATATCTAATATAGAAAAACAGAGACACTGGCTAGCACTAACCTCTGATAGCTGGACAACACAAGAATCTGAGCAAAAGTTCTTTCATCACAGAAAGGACATTCAGGACATCCAGGACATCCTTTAATTGATAAGGGGGGGGGGGAAAAAAAAAAAAAAAAAAAAGAGCACCATAGAATTGGCCAGTGTATAAATATTCCCCCTAAAAGACTAAGGAGATGTCAAAAACCTATGCATGTTAATGATGACATAATTCATGCACTTTCTTTCACATATGTACACTTAACATTTATTTAGGTAAGTAAATGCATAGGATTAATCTTTGCTATTGTAGCAGATTATTTTTCTAGTTATGCCTAGACTAATTTTTGACTAATTTTTTTGTGCTGGGTTTTTTTGGGGTTTTTTTTGGTTTTTTTTAAATAATTAATTTCCCTGAAAACATACAATTTGAAAAGAACAGATGTCAAGATGTAGGTGCACACTTTTTTTAATTCAAGTACATCATTCTATCATCATTCTATCATTCCCTTTTGTGGAGTTCCTCCATTTGAAACAGCTCTGAACAGGAACTTATGGCTCACTGTTTATGGGAAATGAGATCTTGGTCTCTATGTACACTAATAATTCCTATAATCCATTATATTCTACTAGAGCATCATATTTGTCATTGTTTTCAGTTGAAGAAAAAACACCACTTTTTTAGCTATGCCACAAAAATCCTCTACATAAGATAGGGCTGAAATTTCAAATCTTGATGTAACATAGCTAACAGTATACAGTCTTTTATATACCTATATTTTTTTTTCTCATGAATAATCATCAAGACTTTTGTTTCTGATACATCAAGATAATGTTTTAGAAATCTGTTGGGTTTATTGGGCATTACAGTTCCAAATAAGCTGAAGAAATATTTACCTCAGAGTCACCAGTTAGAAGTGTGCCAGCTGTATTCTCAGTTTCATTTTTCCTGGTGTATTAACAATTCAAATGCCCTTAGGTTTCCATATAAGACTAAGAATAACTCATCAATTGTTCCTTTACTTATCCATTAAGATCCAGGTACTATAAAACAAGGAAGACTTGGGAAAGAATACAACACAGGCAGTAACTGCAAACAACCATAGCCTTTGTAATATAAAATCTAACACAAAAGCTTGTTCATATATCCTGTACTATAAATACTGTACAGGAATAGCATAAGATCAGCAAAAATCCTTTTGAGAAAGACAGTTCCGGGATCCAGCATTGGATTCTGAGATCCTGTTTTCTGACTGATGTTGGCTTTCTCACTAGCTTTAAACCCTAAATATATTTCTTACTCTGCTGTAGGAATTATTACATTTCTCAAAAATGTTACTGAAGCTAACAGTGCTACTGTAGCTACCACTAAAGATGTATGCTTATTCCATTGGCCCACTGTAAAAGGAAAGACAAATACTAGAGCAAGAAAAGAAGGTTTTGGATCATACTAAATTCCTTGTGCTTTTTTCTTTGACAAAATGAAAAATCTTAAAATCTTATTTTGCTTAACATGCAGACCTGATATAAAGACTTTATTTTCAAGTAGAAATCAATATTTCATAAAATCTGCTCTTTACACTAATTATACATCATTTTGCCCATTGTTTTTAACTGCATTCACCAGAGATGCAGGCTCAGACCAAAAAACCCTGAAGTACTTATTCCTACTCACAGAATTAATCAGGAAAACATTTGTTTTCAAAGCTCATTGTAAATATTTATTAACACATTAAACTCCTTTTTTTTTTTTTTTTAGCAGAATTTTAGCTGATCATCTCACTGTACTCCACTGACTAACTATAAATAAAAACACAACCTCTTTTAATGTACAATGTCTCAAAGTAAAGTCAAGGGCCCAATTCATTACAAATGTTTTGCCAAGGTCTGAAGACAGTTTACACTTTTTAATTTGCAGAGCCACCAAAGTGTTGATTGTATTCTTAATTCATATCGGATAATTTACATGCAGGTCACACGCTTTGTTGTGTGTGCTGGGTTTAATGCCATTGTGAAAGTGTCTTCTGAGAAAGACAAGAGCTGAGAATATATTCCATTTTGGTAGGTATAAACAATGTCTGATATGCCCAGTAATCAATTTTTTATCTTTAGTTTGAAAGAACACATTAGAAACAAACAGGAAGCTGCTGGGAAAGGAAAAATATGTAATTTTGGCACCGATGAATGCACAAAAGGGCAAGGCCAAACACATGGGCCTTTATCACTATATTAGCAATATTATCACATCATGAAAGGTATTATACAAGCACAACTATGGTGGTTTTCACTGTTCCCTGGAGCATATAGCACAGGCTAGATTCCAAAAGCAAAGCGACCAGAATTTCACAATGACAGAGCGTGGCATCAAAGCACATCACTCAGCTAAACTGAAACCACGTGTTGCATCTCAATGCAAGAGAAAAAGGACAAAGAGGACGTGGTGGGGTTTGAAATTCCAAAGTTCAGTTTTTATTATTTTGTGTAAAATGCAGTGTGATATGGAAACTTATGCCCCAGAGCATATCAAGAAAAGTAGGTGTTACAGATAGCTTTCAAGGGAATCCTACTAATGGTGGTAATAAAAAGTATCTAATCGAGTAACAGTATTTTCTCAAATATAGTCACTCAGAAGATATACAGCAAACTTTTCAATAGACTATAAAGAATACATTATTCCATCAATTGTAGTCATACTGGATAACAGATTTATGGAAATATGGATAAGTTTTGTAATACATTCTATTCTCATTATAATTTCCATAAGGATTAATATATATTGTATTGTTTCCTGTGGTAAAGTTCATAGCTAGCGCAGAGCACAACAAATCAGATAACACAATATATGCTTCATATATTCTTAGAAAGTTAACAACAAACTGTCTTATATTGACATTTTTAGTGTCTTGCAATTTCATTTGTCATTTCCATTTTCTTTTCTTAGATGCTTAGTATCTTCTTACAGTATGGATAGTCATTAAAAATTAAGGAACATTTTAATGAATAACTTAGTGTAAGAGTCTCATTTCATGCACTATAGTGGAAGTGTAAATTCACTGTGCTTTTCAAACAAGAAAAGGAGACGTGAAAGAGATGCATCTTATTATGAATCTTGCATATCATCAGTCTCCTGCCCCCAAAATTACTTCAACTTAAAGTGAGCAACAATTTGTTGTATTTTCAAATCATAAAGCATGTGTTTCCATCTCTTTGCCCAAAACCAAACATAGCCAAGTCAAAATTCACTGGAATTTTGAAAAGTCTAGGTTATAATTTTTGAAGTTGGCAATAATTTGCTTCACAGACAGGCAGAAGTCTAATAAAAACTTTTGTATTGAGCTTCATAAACCAGACTTTCACTTCATATTATCTTGTCTGCTTTCAAGGAATTCCTGAATGATTGTCAAAAGAAAGTAAAATAAATTAGAAATTCTGTTAAGTATTACAAGTATCATTCATTTAAAACTAACTTTTTAACACAGGCTCCATAATTATATATATCGGAAGGATTCACATTCCCCAAGGAGGAGGAAATTATAGTAAACAGAAGTGAAAACTTTTGTTATACAGTGATTCCACCTAATTGTAATGACACTAAACACATCCTTTTGAAATAGAAAATATTGTTCTATGCAATACGCCATCCCTAGACAGTGTAGATTTTATGTTCACAGAATATTTATGTGCATAGTTTTGAGGCAAAATGCACAGTGTGAGCAATAATGTCACTGTTCCAATGAAAGATGGATGCTACTTCTTCCCACTTGCTAAATTCAAGTTATGCCAACTCAAGTCTAGTCAGAACACTGTATTATTACAAATTCATAAATCTTTTTACAGATTTGAAGACAAAGGAACAATATAGTTTGATTTCTGTGGTACTGTTTATTGACTGAACTATAGAACATATGCAGATATCCATCCTCTTACTTCAAGATCTTTTGCTGCCTTTCAAAGATTGCCTTCCATAGGACTCCTTCTTCCAAAGAACCTGTCCACTTGCACTCTGCTCCCAGATATTACTGCTATCATCAAGCTTGTTAGAGCTTGCCAGCTCATGTGTACCTTGTCACAGATGGGGATGAGATATTATGTAATTATACTTCCTATTACATTAGTCCAAGTGCATAGTAAAATGAAGTCTGGTTAATTTTTGTTTAGAGATTTGCTTTATATCCAGCTCAGGGAAGATATTATGTGTGATTCATAAACAAAATTGCAATTTAGTCATGTGCTAGTATATTTATAGAATTATACTGCATGCCAAAATAGGTACTAAATTCAAGTCTGGACATGGCAATTTCCCTTGTGATGACAGTAGGTAGTGGTAAATATTAATCCTTAATCAGACTGTAAAAATATACTGCGATCATTAAAAATATTAGGTACTTTCTGTCATAGAAAGAAAGAAAACTTTCTTAACCTACCATGGTAGACTATCAGAAGAAGGACCATCTGAGAAATATTTCCCCCACAAAAATGTTTGCTCTTTTAAACTCAGAAGGGAATGCATTGTTTTATTAAAAAAAAAAATAAAAAAAAATCTCATCCTTAAAGCCTCTGCTAATCCGCCAGCCAAAACATTCAATTGTCCTTCTTATTTATCTGACCATAACAAATCAGCTCCTCTTAATCTCTTTGCCCAAATAAGAAGTCTCTTTTCCTACTAGGTTTTTGGGAATCAAGTCTTGAATTTTAAACATAAATACTAGTTTACATCATATTTTATTGTAAATATGTTTAATGGATTGATTTTACATGTATTTAATAGAATTAATTGCATTAACAGTATTCCATTTAATTCAATTTCTATTAATGGACAGAAATACTGATAAAATGAAAGCTGAATAGTGTGAAACATGTATCACAAACACAATCAGTATTGGAGATCCACATAAACTCATATAAATCAGTCTTTTTTTTTTTTTTAATGGATTCCAGAGAATGCAGTTCTTCATAAAAATACCCATATTTTCTTCAGAGGAAGACTATTTCTACAAGGATAAGAATATTTTCCAATATCATTACTTGTTTATGGCTTACTATGTTTGATTTCTTGTTCCTCATCTATTAAAAGCTAAAATCATTATCAAGTAGAAAACTAAAATATTTTATTTCAGTTATAAATCAAGCAACAGCAATATTGAACAAAAAAAAAATCTCAGAAAGTTATTCATGTATCCTTATACATGGCAAGTAATCTATTTGATTAAATACATAAACTACTTGGCAAATACTCGATAAAACTGTACCCAACTGGGATCAGTCTGTGAGTAATACACGGAAGGGAGGAGACCAGGAGCATTATCCAAAGCTGACTAGTCAGAGAGAGACTGTTTTTTTGGGTTTTTTTTTAATGTCAACCTGAATGGGCTTTTGATTAAGCCCTAAAAGTGTGTGACAAACCTAACATGCTGTGCTCAAAAGTAAACCTTAAAATGAGATGTATGCTATGCCAAGAACAACCCAGGAGCTTCAGCTGGAATTTTAATATGTTACAGATGAAAGAAATACAGATTTAAAAGGGTGTTCTGCAGAAGTAATTACTAAAATACAATCAGGCTTTTAAAATGCAAGCACATTCTGATGATCAACAATAACTACAATCAAGAAGATATATACAACTCAAAATCTCTAATTAATGCCTATGCAAATCCTAGGCATTGTCAATAAAAGCACCAACTGTAGTCAGTCAAATTCTGTGATAATCTCTAAAGACTTTCTGAAGTCATGGGGACAGAAGACAGACAAACACAAATGATCTGGATGAAAAACTCAGCTCAGAAGTTACACATTTGATGTGATGGTACATAAAGTATCTACTCTTGAAGTCCTTATTTGTTCTGTTCAATGAATATGGATTAGCAATTAACCACTACTACACTTGAAGTTCAGATGTATTACAGGAATAAATTCAATGTGAATTATATGATGTGAACTTCATATTGATCAACTCACAGAAAATGACCTCAAAACTACTGCCAGATTTATGTGATTCGAATTACTTGTTTTATTGTTGTTGTGTCCAATTGTGTTAGATCTATCACTATAGATGTGTTAGTTTTGCTAGGAAGCAATTAGGATTAAAATGGTTCCAGTAATTCCACACACCCTCTCCCCAATAGGCATTCATTTTTCTTCTATTGCTCTGCATGGAGTACCTGACAGAGGAAAATGGTTGCATCTTACACAACTCACTTTTTTGGCACAAAACTCATTGTGCAATTGAAAATAAAATAAAATGTAGCTACAGGGGCATATACTTCAGTCCACATAGCATTGAAATGAGAAATCTGTATTTCAGTTAGATGTGACTATTCTATAGAAAAATAACAAAGCCAAAAACTCTTCTTTGCTGTGGAAGAATCCTGAGACTCTACGTAACATGTTAGGAAAAGTGCAAACCTCCAGTTCCATAGCTCTGAATGACACTGAGCTGTGCTGTACTATAAATACTGGTAAATAAATTAAAATACAAGAAAGGAATTAAAAAAAAAATTATACCTGACTTTAAACACTAGCACACTGAACAACTGAAAGAGGTTTAAATAGCATGCCATACTGTATCTGTCAAGAGTAAATACCAGAGAAAGAAAGATAAAATTGTCAAAATGGTTCCTTGTCACTGACAACAGTAGATACTAAGGTCCTTACTTTTAAATAAACTTGGAGCAGAGCAGGATAATTATGAAACCATATTATAAAAACTCAAGTGGTATAAATGTAAAAAAAATGTTTCAGCCACAATCTAAAAAAGGTAGGGAACTATTTACAACAAAAAAATAATTAATTCATCTTTTGGATACTGAGCATTCTTAAAGGACTAACTCATAACCAAGATCTGTGACAAAACACAAGACAACTGAAAGCCTCAGAACAAATCCTTGACAAAGCAATCAGAGATATATAAATAAATGAAGTTACCCATCTGAGAATGAAGCTTACGTGTCAACAATCCTTTGATCCTGTTGAAGCTACACTACAGAAAATATTAGTCTGACATTTAGGAAATGTTGTTCTGTTGCAGTTTTATCTTCATTTTCAAAAGCACCAGTAGAGCAAGTACAGCAAAGATTGTAACAGCAGTAACACTGATTCAAGATGAAATATTCATATGGACAAAGAACTCTATCAAAATAATATACAACAGAGAAAAGGTAAAGTCAGTACACAAACAATTAACATGACCTCCAGTTAACAAGGTAAGGACACAAAGATTTCTTGCTTTAGTCACAGGTGTGACGAGTGGCCTGACTTCATGTAAGAGGAAACAACTGCTAAGAGCAAGCACACAGTACTTGCCAGAGTAAGCCCAGCAATCACACAGCCAAAGCAAAGATCTGGTAGTCTAAAGGCATAATTAAATTATACTGCATTACCAGCGGGTTGCCACCGTTTGACACTGTTTATTGCAAGATCGTGAAAATAAAAACAATGCAGTAAAATTTGGCCATACTTTGTAGATTTTAAACAGCAGCATCTATTTCAATGGGTTTCCATTTTTACTTGAAGTGCAGAATTTCAGAACACCTCAGCAGCACCACAGCTTCACTAACTAATTAACATCCCTTTAGGGTGTTCCCTGAAGTGGCTTTTTCATCAGGTCACTGCACAGTACCTTTAAATACTTGGCCACGCAAACACTGTTATTTATGTTTATGGAGTAGCATTGAATCTGTGAATACATGGCTCTAAATAAATGTCAGTCACTGATCAATAGCAGACCACCAGCTATAATAGTACCTTGAAGAAATACTGTTTAAAAGTGCCATTATAAATAAGACAGGAACTGTTGCTATGATGAATCAGTCAGCCAAGAAACTCTTGACTACAACTGTCTACAGTACAAGAATTGAATTCAGACAATTTTCCACCAAAAAGGTTCAAATTCTATGGTACTGTTGATCAAAAACCACCTAGAATTCTAGAACTGCTTGAAGTGTCTTCTAAATTATTCAAGTGTTGTAAATTAAACAGTTGGACACTGTTTAATCCTGCTCTGAACTGATTATGTAAAATGGCACCATATGGCTACTTGAGCATTCCCAGGCATGTTGCAAAGGTTAGGTGCTCAAGGAGTCAGGTAATGCTGATTTGAAAGAATGAAATAATCTTGAGTGCTTACAGGTCTGCCTTTTGTCAAAGAAGGGTCATGGCAGTTCTCTCTAACATAAAACTGGAACCACCCTTCATTCTTTCACAAATAGTTACCTTTTGCAATGTAACAGAGAAAGTAAAAAGAGTAAAGACATGCAATAACCATAGTTACAATAATATCAGACAACAAGATTTATTTTTAATGAAGTATGCTTATCAGTTCAACATATCTAAGGTCTTCAAATGACATTAAAATCTTTTCATTCGTAAAAATATTCTAACTGAAACATTTGTTAAAATGTAGAATAAAAATAAATGCAGAAATACTGTAATATTTGTGGAGACAGAATATGATTTTTTCACTTAGCTCTTGTAACAGGGTTCATACAAAACAAGTACGTACATTGGAGGGAAAAATCATCCCAATTCAGGAAACTGGAGAAAATATTGAAGGATTTGTTTAAAACCAGGCACAAAAACTCTGTTCCTAACTGAAGCCATGGTGCCTCAAATTCGTTTGGGCACTTTTCTGTATCAGGGATTTAGTCAACCATCAGCTGACTTTTTAAAACAAAGCATTCCAAATACTATCACCTCTGCATAAATCAGTCTCACAAAAAAACCCAAAAACCTAAAAAACAAACACCCAAGTATTTCTGGTTATCAGTTTCTTCTCAGATTGAGTTGTTTTTAAAGGATCAATAAGAATAACTACTAAAAAGGAATTCTGTATGTCCAGGAGGTTAATTAGTTTGTTTTATTTCAGTTATTAGGTCTTCCTTTGCTCCATCTCCTGCGTTTTCTTCTATTCTTTCTGACACTATTTCATACAAAATAGTGAGGGTGGAAAATCATGTTGATTTATTTCATTATTATGAAGAGTAGGACATAAGTAGTCACATGTGATCACATCAACATATAAAAAATTAGGCAGTATTTTAATATTGTAAGTTATCACCCTTCTATGCCCTCATGAAAATATAATTCAAATAGTGAGATTACTACTTTTCTTTTTAATCACACTGAATAATATCTTTTAATCTGAAGAAACAGCAAACTAAAGCACAGAATAGACAAAGAACTCAAAATTAAATTCAGGGGTGGAGCCAACAGACCATAAACAAAGAAAACTTATAATGATGCCAACTGGTCAAGTCAAACACTATTTTACTCTCAGTTCTTATACATAAACAAATAGAATAAAAGATGGTCTCACTGCCACTAAAATGGAAAAATCTTTGCTTATGAAGTAGTTTTGCAATGAAATGTTCTCCAGGCACTGACAAAAGCCTATGAGAAAGAAGGAAAAGAAAAAAAATTCTAAAAGCCAAGTTCCTATACTCCTCCATTTCAGAAATCAGCTATAGATGTTTCCTTCCTGCTAGTTAACCACTATTTGTCTCATCCTGTTTAAACACACTTAACACTCTCCATTTCACAGCTTAAAATCTGTTCTGTGCTATTAACCATTTTCACCAAAAAGCAGTGCCCGCGTTGCTTTTAACTGCGTTAATGTAGCTTAGTAGATAAAACTTAAGTTGTATATGTCTTTAAGTTATTATTTAAGTGTTAAATTACAAGAAGAAAATTTTCCAACAAATGAAAGTCCTACAACTTTGAGATTATTTTTCAAATTTTAAGAGTATTTTTTCAAAAAGGAAAAAATTCTGCAACTAGTAGCTATAGTAGTCTTCAAATTAATGATCTCTGAACAAATCTGGAAGGCTAAGTTTTAATGCAAGCTTAGCTGCCTGATGGTCAACAGGAGCAGGTGCACAAATGACAGAAATTCAGCTGCCTATTTGCACCCACTTTTGTTTGGACTTTCACATTTTTTTTTCAAAAAATGTTTCTTTAGCAGGAATAAGTCATTCCACAAAGAACGATTTACAGCCTTTTGGTTAGATGACCTTACTTTTCTTTTATTCATACAAAATGTTCATCAGGGGAAACGCAAAATTCCTACTGTTTTTTACCATACTTGAACTTGGCCCAAGGGTTCAAGTCATTGATTAGGATGAAAAGAGGGTGAGAAGACAAAGAACGTATAGATACAGACAGAATGACTACATAATCCTCAAATCCCTAGAAACAATAATAAAATAAAAACCAAATAAAAATACAAAAACTATATTCTAGAATAGGTGAATAATTTTCTCAGTTGCATGTTCAGTCCCACAACTGCCCTATCCTCCTGGTGGAATTCTTTGTGATGATATCTTATCCAGGATTTTCCTCAGTCTTTGACACTTCTCTTCACTCCTGTTCTAAAATTTCAACCCTGGAAAATACCACACACCTGTTGGAAGAAAAAAAATCTCCAACCTTTTTTTTGGTGGCATTCCATGTAATCTGTTAATTTTTTGCCTCTAAACATACATTTGCATACCTTGCTTCAGATAAAATAATCACAGAATATTGGCTTTATTTTGATAGTGCCTACCAGACAGTTTTTGATTAAAAAAAAAATAAATAGATGATCCAAAATGTATTTAATTTACACGTAACACTAAAAACTTAGAGCAAACCATGAACAAAACCATTATAAATTAGTTATTTCCTGGTCACCTTGTAAGTGTTCTGAAATGCTAATTTAGTTTAATTCTATGTAATTGCTAATTGTAATTACCTATGTTCAAACATGATAATACCAATGACTAATTGACATTCTTACAATTATATCTAATAATCTCTGAAATATCAACATGGAAGTCAACAAGCAACTGTAACCATAGCATCAAAGCTCTAAACACAACAATATCTGGATTTAAACTCAAACAAAAATTTTTAAAAATGTATAAATAAAGTGAATGAGACAGTTTCTACTAATCATAGGAACAGGTTGCCCAGAGAAGCTATGGAATCTCCATCCTTGGAGCTATTAAAAAGTTATCTGGACATGGTCCTGAGCAACCTGGTCTAGGTGGCCTGCCTGGGTAGGGAGGGCAGGCAAGATGACCTCCAGAGGCCCCTTCCAACCTCAACAATTCTTCTGTGAATATTAGCCTTTACCCCTAAAAGAAGGCTCTCATTCAGGGAAGAGGGACAACAGTTAGTATTTCATGTAGCTTACGGGGTTTGAGATGACTCCAATCTCAGTTACAGGCTACCAGGGAGCAGCAATGGCTGGCAGCTCTCTGTGGGACTCAGAGCAATAACCTACCTGGTAGAGCAGGGAGCCTCACTGTGCAGGGTTCATCCCATCGTGAGCAGGCTGGCCAGAGTCCAGGTCATCAGGCACCTTCAGAGTGACAGGGCAAGTCTGAGGTCCAGTTAAAAAGTCAAACCAGAGATCAAGAACAACAAGGTTCTGTACTGAACTGGAGACTACTCCTCCAACACAGCTCAGGAAAAGAAGTGAACACTCAAGGTGGTGCTTAAGTGGGCAGGGTGTGGTTGCAGCCCCAGGTGAGACTGGGCAGGGTGATTAAATCATCCTGGCACCGTCAGGGCTCTGCCATGGTCATTTTGTGGCTAGAAACACTAAGTACCTTGATCTTTTCTACAATATTATTCATGTCCAGTATGAATAAATGTAATTTGTTCTTACTTACCTTTTTCAAGTACTGCTAATAAAGGTTATCTAAGCTCAATACATATAAAAATTAAAATATAAGTAAATTTAGCAGCCATACATATTTGTATAAATTTTCTCTATGTTTGCACAAAATATGGTTACAATGAAGTATCAACCAAGTTGAAGCACACTAAGTGCAAATACCATATAAATAATGCCTCTTTACAATACAATAATAGATATAATAAAAACCTTCATTTAGAAAAAGAAATAATTTAATTTTAGAACCTCTTAAACATTCAGCACTGTGTACATGGAATAAAAATAAAGAAAAGTACAATTAAAATGGGAATCATATATTGCACCACTAAATTGTATTATTTTCTTCTTATTTGGCCATCCCATATCTTATTAACGGAATCCTTCCTTGGGCCAAACCCAGCCATAAAAAACCAACAAACTCGCAGCTTTTTTTAAGTAGCTGTTAAAACACTCAACTCTATCGTGACTGAAGGAGTTCAGCACCTCTAAGATAGCCAGCATCACCAAGAATGAAGGCTCTAAAAACGTAGTACTTTGTCTTGAAGTCACTGCATATGGTTTCGTTGGATTTTAAGCTTCAGTGAGGCTAAATTTTATCCAAAAAATACCTTTTTTTTTCCTATACCAGAAGACATCATCCAACTGATATTCAAATAGCATTTAATCTTTAATAGGTCTTTGTATTTTAAATTGAAAATCCTAATTTCTGTACTCACTATATGACTGAAAAGAAATATTATTTTAATTGTCCTCAGCCTCTGAAAGTAGCACTGACAGCCTCAGGGCAGCTGCCTCCATTCTCTTATATGATCTATAAAAGTATAGGGCAAGAAAACTTTCCTGAAAACCAACGTAACATTGAAATTGCACATTACAATGTTGCTATGACATTTTATGATAAATTAACAACAGGGGTATTTTTAAAACCTCTCAATCATTATGATACAGCTTTTCAGGTGTTATTGCATTTTTACAAAACATATTCAAGCTGTTCCTAAAATCATAAAACCAGCCCAACCTGGGAAGAGAAAATGATACAAAGCTTGCTTTACTCCAGGATATTGTGTAACATCTGGACAAAAATTCCTCTGGTTATCAGCAAGCACCTAGGCTGCAGTAAGGGGATTAACAGAAAAGGCTCTCCACTTCTGTTCATGAGTTGAAATGAATACGGAAGTTAACCTTTTACTGAATTCTCTTTAATGAGATTTCTGCTAAATGCCACAGATTGCATTTCTTTTACCCAGGTTGGAAAAAGTTTGCTCTTCTTCCATGCTCATTCAAATATTTTTGGAAAAGATGAGCTGCCCCCACCCCTTCCAAAGGGAAAAAAACTGTATCCAATTCAAATCTGTCCATGGTGTACACAGGTGCACTTTCCTTCACACCAGTGCTCTCTTCTAGGCAGGTGTCAGAATTTTTGCCAGATGCCTGCCAACAGATGCATTGGTGGGTTTGCTTTGAAACAGAGTTATGAAGGACAGCAAGGAGAGGATCCAAGGGAAAGGTGGATCACACAGAGGTTCCTATATCTACCTTTCCCACATTAGTTTTGGGTTGTTTCGCTTTGTTTTTAAACAAATATTTAAGTGATATCAACACTCACAAACTTGTCTTCATCAGTGTAAGAAACAAAGGAAAGATTAGCAAGAGCATCAGTTAACATAAACATATCTTCCTTTCCTATCTACATCTGCTGTTTGGAAAAGGACCTCAGCTGGCCACTACCCTCTGTACAGCTGCAGAACAGCACAGGAAGAAAGCAATTAAATGTGTAAATGGTAGTGCAGATGACATGCTTGTAGCTGGACTTATTTCTTACAACTATCTCAGTTTAAGTATGCTGAACAGATAGTAAAAAATTATATTAAATTACTGCAATAGTTATAGTAGTAGAAATTTAATATTTTAATAGTAATTTTTATTCTGATCGTAGCAAGGCCTTATGGGGAATATTTGTATGCACAAGGATACAAGAAACTTAATGCAGGAAGTTATAGTAATGGCTGTAAAATGTGAATAGTTGAAAGAATTGAGTAAAACAGAGATGGGAAATATAGTATTCCCAGTGTCTGAAGTAAAACAAAGGCTGCTGCCTAAGGAGGCATACCAATAACATCTGGTTACATATTTAATTGAACACATACTCTTTAAAAAGAATTTATCACTAAAACCTGTTTTCCAATTGTCAGAGTGGGGATTCTATAAATACGACCATTAAACAGAAATGTTAAAAACTCAAGGCAGGAGGGCACTAAGAGAGCAAGTACCAACAAAATAGAGTAGATGTGAGATGGCAGGAATTATGGTTTTTTGTTTTTCTTTTTTTTTCTTGTTATGAAATGTATTCACATTATATAGTAACTATAACTGCACGTTTTATTTAAGAACGTTAGGAGTAGAGGACAAAAGCTGGATGTTTCTTATATTTCAGTGAAAGCCATGAGTTTTTTTTAAAGTTAGTGCTTTTACTTAGAAGTCTCAAAGAAATAATTCCTATAAATTCAGTGGAAGTTTCACACTTAAAATTGAGGGGAAAAAAAGTGAAATACAGCATAATACATGACAATAAACTGTCTATCTCTCACAGAAGATACCAGCACTGCGTCCCCACTCTGCACAGGATCATCTATACTGTTCAGGGTTACTTTAGTGAATGATAATCACACAAAATCTATTCAGAGTGGATGTAACTCAAGTCTCTCCTTGAA